>NW_008652204.1:60790-70665 GCF_000695815.1 Acanthisitta chloris | reverse complement strand
TTTTGTTGAACTCCATCAGGTTTGCATCGCTCCACCTCCCAAGCTTGTCAAGGTCTCTCTGGATGTCCCATCCCTTCCCTCCAGCTGTGGCTGCCCCACACACTTGGTGTGGTCAGAGAACTTGCTGAGGGTGAAGAAGACCCTAGTTGGTTTGTTAAATAGCTCTGCAACTCACTGCATGTTTGGTGACCATTTGAAGGACATCTTTGCATCTGTGTGATCTCTAAGTTTATGCATAGTGGTTTTAAGCCCAGTGGCTTCTGCAGCTACCTAAAGTGGTGTGACCATGTGTGGCTGTTTAACTGATCTGAACTAATTAGAAGAGGGGGAAATATCTCTGCCTCAAAGCATCCTGAATTTATAAGTGTTTAATTTTATCACTAGTATTATTCTTGTTGTTGTTCTATTATTGTACATTTTGCCTAAAATTTTATTACAAAGGGATTCCTGCATAGAAGACAGAATCCTCTGCTTTTGCACCTCATCCCCAGTAGCTGTTGAGAGAACTGTTTTAGTCCTTGAAATGTAAGAGACATCATCAGCAATGGCTATTCAAGGATATTCAGTCATTCCAAGCACAAAAATAAGGTGTTAAAAAGATTGATCTTGGTTCCTTTCCTTCTTCCTTTATTAGGCTTCATATTTTTGAGTGTTTCAACACAGCAGTGTTCTTAAATACAATGTAGATTAAATTCTTATATAATCACAGGACTCCCAAGTGTGGATTTCCAAGGAAACCTCACCACCAAATAGAGAGAGACTTATGATAAAATAGTGAGACCTGACATCAGCCTAACTTAGCAGGCAAATAGATAAGCTGGAAATTGGCCAGGGATTGCAGAAGAAGACACTTCATCTTTTGCAGAGAAGCTATGTGTGAATTCTAACAATCCACTAAAACAACCCATTTCACCAGGAACATGGCAGCACTGGACAGTGTTCCCAACACCCAAAGAATTATTACTTTCTGCTAGTGAGGTTTTAACAAAATCTCCCAGACATACTGGCCTGGTCTCTAGCCTTAGGATAGAGGCACTTGGCACTCCAGATCATTTTCTGCAGACTATTCCAAGAAAACCACAGGAGTCATGTGTTCCTTCCAAACAGAAGGAAGAACATTTAAATAAGCTGTCAATTCTTTCCAAAGTGTCATATGATTTCTTCCACCGCTCCAGAACTGTCCTAACCATGGCAGGACCAGCCACAAGTCCCTGGGCAAACACCTTTGGCTTAGGGAAAGTTTATTTGTTGTTGGCTCTGAGTCTCATTGGCCTTGACACATGGTTTGGGACACATTTCAGCCATTGCATCTCAGCTGGTTGCAACATTACTTTAGTCCACATTAGAAATAAATATTAGAGCTCATATTTTTCCATACAAAATAGTTTAAAGTCTTTCTCTTTTTTTTTTCTTTTCTTCTTCCTTGTGCTTGGCTAATGCTGATACTTTTTGCAGCTTCTGCCTGAGCCTGCCAGATAAGAAATATTGTCTGTTGGTCTGTCCATCCTCCTCCCTTCACCAACTGACAGCACTTTGCTGCCCTCATGACAGAATTAACCTTATTGCTCTGGTGATAAGCACAGTAAGAAGCAGATTAGCTCAGCAACATTATCTGACCACAGCTGCTTCCTTTCCACAGAGGGATAAAAACATTCTCTCTCTAAGAAATCCTTCTTCTTTTCTTCTGCCTCCAGTATACTTTCAGGATAAACCTGGAAGCATATAGCAAGTCTGCATGCTAGATCTAGCAGGGAGGGAGTTGGAGAGGGACTGTAGTGCACTAACACATGACTTTTTACCATGGCCTGATTTCATTCATATCATTCTTTCCTTTACTGCTGTCTCTTGGGACTCTTATTTTTATGCTTCAAAACATTTTTTCTTCCTGAACCCTTATTTCTGAGCTATTTTTTACTTGTTCTTATTCCCTTATTTTATTATTCACATTCAGAATGCACACACTCTCTTAAAAAGAAAACAACCAAGCAAACAAGAATTCCACCCAACAAGAATACCACCCAACAAGAATACCACCCAACAGGCTGCAGCTACTCAAATATTAAAAAACACAAAGTCTTAAAAACCTCAAATTTAACAATTTGGGGTTTGCATCCCTTTTCCTACATATTATTGCTGTCTTAATGGTTTGTATATACTTCTGTTCTTTCCCTGAAACTCTGGGCTTTCTCTTGGGGTGGGTGTTATAATAAAACAAGCTTCTCTGGCCTTGTGCTACATCAGTGACCATGTGCTACTCCAATGCAAACCTCATGGAGTGCAACAAAATGAAGAGCAAGGTCCTACATCTGGGCCATGGCAATCCCAGGCACAGCTACAGGTTGAGTGGGGAAGCAGCTGAGACCAGCAGTGAGGAGAAAGACTTAGGAGGGACAGTGGGTGAGAAGCTCCCCATGAGCTGCAGTGTGAGCTCAGCCCAGAAAGCCAATGGAATCCTGAGCTGCATCCACAGGAGTGTGGGCAGCAGGTCAAGGGAGGTGATTCTTCCCCTCTGCTCTGCTCTCCTGAGACCCACCTGGAATACTGCACACAGTTCTGGTGCCTCAGCATAAGAAGGACATGGAACTGTTGGAGCAAGTGCAGAGGAGGCCACGAAGTTGCTAAGAGGGTTGAAGCATCTCCCCTGTGAGGACAGGCTGAGGGAGTTGGGGCTGTTCAGCCTGGAGAAGAGAAGGTTGTGTGGAGACCTCAGAGCACCTTCCAGGAGCTAAATGGGCTCCAGGGAAGCTGCAGAGGGACTCTGTGTTAGGAGCTGCAATGATAGGACAAGGGGAAATGGGTTCAAATTGAAGGAGGGAAAGTCTAGGTTAGATATTAGAGAAAGGTTTAGGGGTGGTGAGACACTGGCACAGGTTGCCCAGGGAGGCTGTGGCTGCCCCAACCCTGGCAGTGTTCACAGCAAGTTGGGTGAAGCCTTGAGCAACCTGTTCTAGTGAGGAGGTGTCCCTGCCCAGGGCAGGGGGTTTGGGCTAGATGATCTTGCAAACCCAGGCACATAGAAGCACTAAGGGCCTCTTCAGTCACAGCTGGAGGAATATACCTCCCCTTGCCACCTTGAGCTCTAAACCCCTTAGCAGCTGAGTCTCTTCCTTTGTAGTGACACCAAAGGAACCAAAAGCCTTTGCTGCACACAGTTCACTAACTTGTGATGAATCCAGCACAAACTGGAGGATGCCACAAAATCAGGTTGTGCTTCCCAAGGCCTTACAATTGCCTTACAATTCAGAGCTTAAGTGGATGTGGTGACCTGCTTACCACCAAGAGGGGAGGAAGCCTCTCTGCCTTCTCCTACCTCATCCTCCCCTTTCTGCCCAGCTCCAGCATGTTTTGAAGTCAATTCAGTGTGCTGGGTTAGTTATCTTCAGGACTAGTGTGCTGTGATAGCTCAGGTCGGTGGTTTCCAAGAGCTGGAGACTAATAAGAGGCAGTGAGAGAGTATGGCCAGAAGTGGGAATGGGGTGATTCAGAACTTCTCCCTCCTGCTGGAGGAGGGTTTTATGTTCACCACACCCTGAGGAATAGCCAGGGGTTGGGCTCACTCAATGCTTGTTCCTGGAGCAGGTGACTGCAGAGAGCTGGACAATCTGACCACGTCAATCCCATCCCACCTGACTGCTTCCTTCTCCTGCCTTGTGTTTGAGGCTTTAGCAATGCCTAAAACTGGTCCCTGCAGAACAAATCAGAGTCTTCATGACCCTTTAGCAATGACTCAGATGTCAGTTAAATTTAGGCATGCTCCTGAGTGGATTTCTGCCTGTGCAGTTAACCAACAGGACACATTTACTTGCTGAGGAGCAAAGGGCTCGAGACAGTAATAGGTTTAATCTGTGACAGATCTACCCAAGGTTTCCTTCCCTGTGCCTCAGTCACAGCTGTCTGCAGCAATGCATGACAGCCTGGGTGGCAGGGAAAGCCCTGAGCATCTCCACTGCAACCTCACCAGCATTTCCTTGAGCCTCAGAGACCTGCAGGGACACGGCACGTGCCTGCTGAGCATGTGCTTTAAAACTATCTCTTTTTAAAACTTGAAATGGGAGAAATTGAGTGCGTTTTCCTGGGGAAGGAAAAGGGGAGCATCCCAGAGAGCTGCTGCCACAAGAGTTGAGTCTGAAGTGCACATTTCAAAGCACAGGAGCTGGCACATTGCCTGAAGCATGCCAGGCATTTTCAGCATAAACAACCAACCTGCTTTCCCCTGCCTGTCTTCTCAGGCAGGTCAGAATCACATGGGCTGAAATTTTCAGCAGCACTGCCAGCCTGCCTGAGGCAGGCCCCTGGCATGCAAAACGTCTGGCCAAGCACTTGAAAAACGGGAGAGTCACCTGCAGCAGAGGGCAGGTGACTGCTCTCCCCTCGGGTCAAACATGAGCCCTTGGGAGCCTTAATAACAGGCAATGCATCCCAGCTCGGAGCATGATTCTCAGGTTATCAGAGCAGAAACCTCACTTGTCTTCCTGACGTTATCACATGTGACCTTACACCTCTCTTGATCTACTCTGTGGCTGCTCTCGCTGCCTTTGCTTTATATCTCTGCTTCCCAGTTTCACCTGTGAACAAGCCTGTTCCTCTGCTCATCTGATGTTGGATTATCTTTCTGATTTATAGTTCAGTTTGTTTCCAGGAGAATGCACTCTCTGTGCTGTCTCCATGCTGCTGCTAAGAGATCATGACATCTTTAATCTTCCCCAGCCAAGCCCTCAGCTGTCCTTGGGTGCCACTGACTCCAAAGAGTGGGTGGCTGCAGGGTATGGAAATTTGAGGGGAGATTTTTTTGCCTGCTGTGATCATTTAGGTGTTTGCCCTTCAAGTTGTTCATGCACACACGTATTTTTAATCACAAGAGCCCTGCAGAATCCAATTTACCTCAGAAAGATTAAATCCCATGCTATGCCTGGATCTTGCAAACTGCTGTCGTACAGAAATGTGGCTCCCCTGGAAAGAGAAGCATTTCATCCCTGGCTCTTTGCTCTCCTGGGCTTGTGTTTGCTGAGCAACAGAGAGGAAGGCTCACTGGGCTCTGATTCCAAAGCCCAGCACAGAGTCTGATGTAGCTCACAGCAGGGACTGTTAGCTCTCCTTGTGCTAGTAGGATGGCACAACCCCTGAGCTCAAGTTGGCTCTCCATCACCCAGGCAGAAGAATGTGCCCACACTTGTTAATGTGGACAGGCCTCTGGAGTCCCAGTTGGCTCCTCTAGGCATTGGCATAACTCATCTTATGCCCTGGAACTGTGGCACAGAGGAGCTAATATGCTGCCATCCATCTCCAGTGTGTTGATGCCTCTCCATCAAAAAATGTCCTGGTGGGCAAGACAGCCTTGTTTTGGGCCAGATCACTCACTTTTGGGCCAAAACAGATATACACTATAATCTCAAAGTTATTCTGATTCAGAAAGAGGAATTCTGAGGCTGTAATTCTTCCAGGTGGGGTGAGCAATTTAAACACTTCTACCAAAACCAACACAAAAGTCTTTTGCTTCCTCCTTTCTCAAGATCTGCCATTATAAACCTTCATGTCCACCTCTTTATTTATTTTTTTAAGAGCTGGACTGCAGTGATTTTTGCTTTAAAGAACATTGTCCAGGTTTAACACCTTTCCACACCCTGATGGCAGATGTGTAGGACTCCTCCTGAGTGAAGGACAGTGACTACCTTTCTCTTAGGTAATGTTATCACCTAATGGCCACAATGGAAAGATGTTTTCACCTGGTTATTACTTGTCACAATGAGCTGCAAGTCTACTACATATTAGCTGAACATCATTTGGAGCTGGGGAGGACTTGAGAAGAGTAATTGGACAGAGATGCTCTGAATACACCAATTTCTTTCTCTCACATGTGTGTCCAGGTTAGTGTCTAGCCATATGTGAGTAAACACATGGATGAACATTTTGAGGACTTCTTGTACCTTACAGAAACAAGCACAGTAATGACTATATGACAGATCAGGAGAGGCTGCACAGTGGTATTAGATTGTTTGTTTTCAATCAAGTTGTAACTGGATTAGGAACATCTTAAAGATGGTCACTTACTTGGTTTTCACGTTGATTAATGCAGATGCAGGGGCAGCATGTAACATTCATCAAAACTTTGCTGTTGGTAATCACACAGAATCATTTAGGCTGAAAAAGACTCCAAGATCAAGTCCAACCTTCGACCAATCATCCCCTTGTCAATTAGACCTAGCCCCAAGTCCCACATCCAGTAATTTCTTGAACACCTTAAAGGATGGTGACTCCACCACCTCCTGGGGCAGTCTGTTCCAATGCTTAACAACCCTTCCTGTGAAGAAATTCTTCCTGAACTTCACTTACCCTCTAGTCCTCTCCCTGCAGCTGTGGCAGGAGAGATCATTGCCCACCTCTCTCCAGCCCTGGCAGGGAGTTGCAGAGAGCCAGGAGGTCACCCCTGAGCCTCTTCTCCAGGCTAAACAAACCCAACTCCCTCAGCCCTTCCTCATCCCACAGGTTTTCCAGCCCTTTGCTGCCCTTGTTGCCCTTGGCTGGACTTGCTCCAGTGCCTCAATGGCCTTTGGGCAGTGAGTGCCCAAAGCTGAGCACAGCACTGAGCTGGGACCTCCCCAGTGCCCAGTGCAGGGGGAGGATCACTGTGTCCTGCTGTGGGATGTGTAATGGGCTCAGTCTTAACTTGTGAGGGAAAATATTAGATGGGTGTTAAGAAGTACATAGAAAGTGTAAGACACTTTTCTTGGACAACATTGGAACAACTTTTGAAGGATTGTCTTCGACTACATAGATCTTTCTTAATCAAGAGGAGTTGTTGTTTCTTTTTCCAAAAGACAGCATCTGTCACAGGTTCTCCTCTGGATCCTGAAACAAGACTTCATACAGGGATATCAGAGGATCTGAATTATGCAGGGGATCTGCCCAGAGTGATGCCTTCTAGCCTTAAAATCAATGCATCCATCTCAGATGTGAAAAGGAGGAAAAGACAGCTGGTAGTGTAGAGTTTGTACATTTGCAAATCACCTGTAAAATGAACTGCTTCAAATGTATACCAAAATCTCAGCTGAAGCCAAATTTCCTTCAACCTAACAGTTACTGCTTTCCCATCAATTGCATGGCACTGTCTTCAGGCAATCCCTGAAAAAGGATGATAGTTGAGGACAGTGCTGGGAGGAGCAGAGGAGCTGCAAGTAAGCAGCTGAGCAGGCAAAGGGCAGTACCATAACAGATTAGAAAGACCAAGGGACAAGATTGGGGCCCAATTCTGCGAGGCCTTGACAAATTGCATTTAATCCCTGAAGTTAAGGACTTGTGCCTCCTGCTGAGGATGAACACTAAGAAGATTCTGTGTAAGAACAATCTTCACGAAGCAGAGTAACACAGATGTGCATTTTCCCATGGCTACTTGAAAACCCAACCAGCAAACTGGCTGATTGCCATAGGCATGGACTGACAGAAGGGCTAATCCTTCCTATAGCTGAAAATCCAGGTCTGATTCTTGCTCTGTTAACTCTTTGGTTCCAAATGCTTCAGCATCTTTTCTCAGTGACCACATTTTCAGACATACAGCCTTAAAGGCATCCCCATCTGTGTCTGTCATCAAAAAGCTTCTCTTCTCCATATATCCTCATTAGCATTCACAGGGAATGAAACCATATTAAAAAGAAAAAAAAAAGACCTTGAGTTTGAGGCCTTTAAATAATACCCTAACGGATTTATTACAGGGTGTCAGTGTGTTGTAACACCCAAATGAACATTCAGGAGAGAAGCCCCAGAAAATAGCAGACCCTCACAGTTTCTTACAGACAACCCTTCTGTACATCTTTAAGCCTTCCCTGTAGTAAATCAAGCCAAACACAGCATGCAAACATTTCTGTAGTTCAGCCTGTGCTAAACAAATGCATTTTCCTATGGTTTCTTTAATGACAGATGTTTCCCTTTGAATTTTCAGGCACTAGCACAGATTATTCTGGAGTCACCTTAAAATTCTGCATGTGTACATGAATGTATGTGAATAAACTGCAATGGTCAAACATGCAGACAAGTGATAGACCTCTGTATGCCAATTTTTTTGAAAACACTGTCTGTCCATCACTGTTCTCTGCACTTGTTAAGGGATGATGTTCTTCCACCCTACCCTTAAATTAGGAAAAACAAGATAAATTCCTGAAAAAAATAGATTCCTAATACCCTAAACAAGATAGATTCCTAAAAATACCCAAAGTAAGACTTATTCAGGAGAGCTCTCCTCTCTATTAGGCACATTTTTGAGGGCAAGAATATAGCTTGGCTTAAACCAAGACCTTGGCAGGTCTTGGCAAGGGTTCAGGTCAAAGAGTTTAGAGCAGCCCATGCCTGGTTTAACTTCATGCCTCCGAACAGCAAACACAGAGCAGGCTGCCTTGCCCCATATCCTCCTGCCTAACCAGCCAGCATGGCATTTTCCTGCAGGGATGTGGGGAATTGCCACTTCTGACCATTTTAATCCATCCAGCTGTAGGGATGCTGTGGCTGAGCTGGGACACACGTGCCCTGAGAGCACAGAGGCTACAACTGCATCACTGTACCCTCAAAGTGCACCTTCTGCAAATCTGGTTTAAATCCTCAGGACTATAATCTGGTAAAAACCAGCCTGAGGAGGTGGGGCAGCCTAGCCCTTTCAAACATATTGACTGATGATCTGATCTGAGGATTAAATGTACACTGTGGCTGCTGCCTTCATGCTGCTCTCAGCAATCACAGCTACGCTGAGCTACTCAATTGTCAAACTTGCTTCTGTTAAAAATCCTCTCCCTTTATTCCCCAAACACGACACTCTTAATTGCACCTATAAATTACTTCTTCAATCCTCTGGTGCAGCAGCATGAAAGGCAAGTTTTAACATGGAATGTGACAAATCTACACAAGTACATAAACCATAACACATCTGTGCTACGAACTGCATCTTTCATTAAAGAAGCAATTTTTTTTTGCAGTTGGTTTCTAGTTGGTCAGCTGCAATATAGAAAATATTAAAAACCAAATAACTTTGCTAATATCCCCTCTATGTCCACTCCTAATATTTTCAGCCATTTCCTCTGCTGCAGAGAGTGGATTCACACCCTGGTGTACACACATGCACGGATGGACAAAGAGCATCAATCCAGCAAGGAGAACACCCTGCATGGGGCTAAAACATTTCTTTATGAAACCCCACGGTTGTTGTCAGGGAAGGAGTAGTAAGATGCCACAATAATTTGTTTCTAAAGCACGCTGACATGCTTATGCCATTCCTCCCCTTCCTCCAACAAACAAGTATTTTATCAGTTTACCTTCAAATACGTCTCCTTCCCAAATGCCTGGCCAGAAGAAATGACCTTTCCTGCCACAGAACAAGTTCCTCTTTATTTCAGCATGTCTTGCCTTCTGCAAGCAGGGCAAGAAGTGACCAAGGCTGTGAGTGCAGGAGCCACTGGACTGCTGGGGCTGCCGGGTGTGAAAGGCTCATTTATTGTGCCTCTCCCAAATTCCAACCCCTCCGAGCGCTCCTTGGACCGAGTGTGGAGAATCACATTTCTGCTTGATCAGGCTGCCTGCCTGGAGAAAGATGATTGCAAGCAGATGTACCCGTGTTCTCATGTGAAAGGAATTTGGGCTTTTGTGTTGACTGTATGATGAGGGACCAGCTCCAGGGAGTGTTTGAGTGCCCTTTAATTTCTTGCAGGTGCTGGGAGTCAGTATGTGCTGGTGCAGCAGAGCTGAGACTCGTCATCCAGAAGGGATGGCACACCTGGGGTCAGCAGGAGGGTCAGAGGCAGAAGGTATGACCACAAGGCTCATCTTACTGCATGGAACAAAGCTGTGTTTTGTGAAGAATCATCAAGGTTGGAGGAGACCTCTAAGATCATCCAGTC
>NW_008652204.1:52837-60493 GCF_000695815.1 Acanthisitta chloris | reverse complement strand
AGCCACGCCACACTCTTCTTGATCCAGGCCAAGATGCCTTTGGCCTTGCAAGGCTGCAGCAGCAAAACTATGTTTTAGCACAGGTACAGTGAGTTTTATATCTTGTTATGGATGATCCAGAAGGAATAAACAAGATGGACATCAATAATATCAAAGTCATTTCTCTGAACCTGTAACTAGTCAAGAACAGAAAACAAGTGTGGCATCTGCCTATTAAAAAGATCCAGGCCAAGATGCCTTTGGCCTTGCAAGGCTGCAGCAGCAAAACTATGTTTTAGCACAGGTACAGTGAGTTTTATATCTTGTTATGGATGATCCAGAAGGAATAAACAAGATGGACATCAATAATATCAAAGTCATTTCTCTGAACCTGTAACTAGTCAAGAACAGAAAACAAGTGTGGCATCTGCCTATTAAAAAGCTCTTTTTTTTTTCCAGTGGGACACACTAGCAATGTTGCAAGTGGTCCAAGAAAATTGCGATCGATTTAAAGATACTTTTGATGCAGTCACAGCTGTACTTTGGAGGCACATGATGTATTTTTAGCAGCAGAATGGCTAAGACAAGATACAGATTCAGACATTCAGTGGAAATGGATGTACCCTTTGGATAATACATCAGCGTGTCTGGCTATATCTGGGTGAAGATTCATGACCATGAAATGTATCTGGACATACAGTGGAGAAACAGCTGTATGCAATCCATAAGGGCCCAGATACTCCACCCAGGGCTCACCTACAGGCAGCCAGCCACATGTCCTCATTCATGTAAGAGCACTGAGGAGCAAGCCTGTATTTACTGCTGCCACCTGGAAGCAACATGATCATGTAGACCTCAAAAGTACCACTGCTGTGGCTTGCTGTTTACTCAGCAAAACCCAGTCCACCTGGTATAGGCATTTAAACCTATAGGAACAAGACTTGGAAGCCACCAAAAGCCTTTTCTTTGCTGACTCCACAGAAAACATCAGTGCTCACTGGAAGAGATACCTTCTTAGGCATTTAGGTTCAGGTCTGGTCCATGAGGCTCCAATGCAGTGAATGGCTTCAAAGAGCAGAGATGGGTTAAGCAAACTCTGCCCTGCTTTACCTCACATTGCTGTGCTTGCCCACACAGCTCTTCATAGAGCCTCACACAGTGTTCTGGATCAGGGAAGCAGCTTTGGTGGCAAGTACCCCAAGGGAAAGGAGAGAAGCAACCTTCCCATCACTTCTCTTGGCCTCCTGATCCACCCTCTCACTGACTGAACAAGCCACAGCACCATGGACAGGAGAAAACCATGCAGGGATGAGAACCAAGTCAGATGAGACTGAGGCACCCTGTGATGTTTTATCACTGAGAACAGCCTCTCTCCTCCTTGCATGTCTTTCAAGAGCTTCTCTCACTGCTTACACCGCCTTGGCTCCAAGAGCATGTGTCTTCACCCTGCCAGTTTAACTCATAAAATCAGCAGAAGAATAATCCATCAGAGCAATAATCCAGCAAAAGACTAACCCAGCAGCAATGAGCCATTCATGCCTGCTTTAATTGCACAGCGACAGCAGCTAGGTGCTTTGGCACCTGTATGAACACATAGGGAGACACAAAGACTCTTGCTCATTGGTATTCCTTAAAAAGATCTCACAACTCTTCTGCCTGGTTTGCTGGAAAATGAAGAAGCCTCTGCAGAAACATCTGCTCAAAAGCCACCTGATGGCAGTCCCTCCAGCATTTTTTCCTGCAAGGACTTTAAAATCCCTGGCCCTCTATCTGGCCAAGGTCTTGTCATTTGTGAGGCATAGCTTAAGGGTTGACAAACCAAGCAGTTTTGGGAGAGAAATCCAGTCCTTGAAAAGCTTTTGGGCTGGAAGATGGAGAGAGAAATCTGCCATTAGTATCACTCTTATGACAACAGGAATAAAAACCTCCATTGGCTTGGTTGCCTTTTATCATATTGTTAACTCCAGTTTTTGCAGCAAGAATCGTAGGATCATAGAATTTTAGGGGTTGGAATGGACATTATAGATCATCTAGTCCCAACTCCCTGCCATGGGCAGGGACACCTCCCACCAGAGCAGGTTGGTCAAGGTTTCATCCAGCCTGGCCTTGAACACTGCCAGGGTTGGGGCAGCCACAGCCTCCCTGGGCAACCTGTGACAGTGTCTCACCACCCTCACAAGGAAAAACTTCTTCCTAACACCTAACCTAAATTTTCCCTCTTTCAATCTGTACCCATTGCCCCTTGTCCTGTCACTGCAGTTCCTGAAAAGTTTATCTCTAGCTTCCCTGTAGCCCCTTCAGATAATGAAAGTTGCTCTGAGGTGTCCACACAACCTTCTCTTCTCCAGGCTGAACAGCCCCAACTCCCTCAGTCTGTCCTCATAGGGGAGATGCTCCAGTGCTCTTAGCAACTCTGTGGCCTCCTCTGGACTTCTCCAACAGTTCCATGTCCTTCTTATGTTGAGGACACCTGAAATGTGTGCAGTATTCCAGGTGGGGTGTCATGAGAGCAGAGTAGAGGGGCAGAATCAGAAGACAGTGCATGTCCCTGCTTGTTCCCAAGCACTCACCATCATGCAAATTTCTGTCTGCATGCACCTTGCTTGGGTATTTAGGGACTGAAGTATATGCCAAGGAGTTGCCCTCGTAGTACCTTATGGCAGTATGTAAGAGACACACACCTGTGTGGCCCCACAGCTGGGGCTCCATGCAGCTCTCCTCTGCTGTACACAACCAGCTCATAGCACCCTGACCCTCATTGTCCAGGTGCCACAGAGCAGAGGATGCCAAGGGCACCCAGCACTTTGCCATAGGTCCTTGTGGATAACTGATGTGTAGCTGATGTTACACTCGTAGAATCATAGAATCATAGAATCAGTCAGGTTGGAAGAGACCTCAAAGATCATCGAGTTCAACCCTACCATGGTCACTAGACCATGGCACTAAGTGCCACATCCAGTCTCAGCTTGAAAACCTCCAGGGATGGGGAATCCACCACCTCCCTGGGCAGCACATTCCAATGCCTGAGCACTCTCGCTGTAAAAAGAATCTCTTCCAAATACCCACCCCACCCCCCCTCTGGCAGAGCTTGAGTCTGTGCCCTCTTGTCCTGCTGCTGGTTGCCTGGGAGAAGAGACCAACCCCACCTGACTCCAACCTCCTGTCAGGGAGTTGCAGAGGGTGATAAGGTCTCCCCTGAGCCTCCTCTTCTCCAGGCTGAACACCCCCAGCTCCCTCAGCCTCTCCTCATGGCACTTGTGCTCGAGTGGCTGAAGGTCATTCGTAGAGGAGATTTGATGTTCTGTCTTCCCAGCTGCTACATCTAATGACATCTCACCCAGACAGAAGAGCCAGATGTCACCTCAGTGTGCCACTGCCAGGTGTGCTGGGATGGCTGGAAGTGGGAAATTGGAAAAGCACTGCAGTAAAGCTCATGAGCAAGAACAGTCCTGCCATGTGGACCAATCCAGGCTCCTTCTGCAAGCTCCTTCTGCCAGCCTGAACATTTGGCACGTGGTTGATACAACAAGTTGCCTATCTGACAGAAATCTAATCCTCTTTGTTCAGAGATAGGCAACTCTGGGAGAAACTTTCTGTAACACAGAAACTGAAATTTCAGCCAAGCAAAAACTCTGCATAAAAGGATTTCTGCTGTTGTTCGCAGCCACATTTCTTATAGTCTGTGATTAGAAGTCTGCAACTATAAGTCTGTATTTGTAATCAAAACTTTCCTGCATAACTCCAGTGTCCAGGAGAACAGCTCTTAAGCAATACTCCAATTCAGAAGTTCAAATCTTTGAATGTTTGAACCAGTTGCTCAGATGGTTGGGGTTTTTAAAAACTAACTAAATAAGGATTATGAAAACAGTAATGAGACAAATTGAGTAAGACTGGGTGAGAATTTTGCCTCGGTAGATAGTCTTGTGTTATTAAACCAGTAACTGGAGCAGAAAACTTCTTCTAGACAGATGTAAAAGGGAAAAAAAAAGGAAGGGGGTGTTGACGAGTCATTAGTCTGAATTACTGGGAAATGGGCTGCAAACTGACAGGTAGCTCCCAGCAAATTTCAATGTAAAGGTTTAGTAAAACCTTCCCAACCAAAGCTTTGAGACAACTTTCACTCCTGATCACTAAGAAAGGCTTAGACATTACCCCAAGGAAGTTTCGATATTTAGAAATCTGATAACGCACCTGTGATGGGGAAATGTCAGCAGAATGTGGCTGCTTTTAGCACCATGGGAGATGGACAGAAGGGAAAAAAAGACAAATCCTGTTCATGAAGATATTTTATTTCAGATTGCTTGACCCATATTATTTAAATAGCATGTCAGACCGAATCAGAAAGACAGACAGTTTGCTTTTTCACACTTGCAGTTTTGCTTCATGTTGTCTCTAATAGCTGTAAACAAATCCTGCAGTTCCTGAGCTGTACAGTAACAAAATCATCTGTTTCAGGGAAACTCTTCCTGCTCTTTGGCTGACTCTGCCTCTTTTGGCTGCTCCCCCTGCCTCCTCACATTCCAGCCATGGCTGTGTTTATATGCCTGTATTTCACTGTACCAGTAACTCAGACTGGAAGGCATTTGTACCCCTCTCCCTGATGCTAATGGCCCATGCTATGAATGGTCCCTTCTGTGAGGACATGTGTGAGCTCTCAGAGCTGAGCAGCATTTTGTTGAAGGCATTCACACACAGGTACCCCACTGTCAGCTTTATTCCATAAATAACTACAGCATCAATTTTTGGAGGTGGGGAAAAAAAACACCCCACAGCATCTCCCCCCACCACCACCCTGTCCCAGTTAAATGAGTGAATTCCATCAAAATCCTCCTCCCCTTCAGCCTTCAATACTTGTCTGAAGCAGATGGCCCCATAAATAATACATCCTAGGAAACCCGATCACTCACCTCTGGGATATGCTTGAGCTCCTGTCTCTCATCATATCATCACTAGATTAGCTCTGGGAATTCTTTTAATTTAATCCTTTTAACAGGTCATGTGTGCAAGAAGCAGTGACTGGGAAATTAGATGGATTCAATTGGGCTACATCATCAGTAGCCTGGAGCCAGCAGGTCCCTGCTCACTGCTTTCAGGGTTTTTCCCCACTGCACTCAGCTGCTGACCCCTCACTGCCCAAGCCCAAGGCAAAGGGGCCCAGGACTGATGTGGCCAAAGATGAAGAAGCTGGGAAATAGGGGACAGGGCACTGAGTATCTGAGCATCACCATACATACTGTCAGAGCACTCAGCAGGGAGAGTTTGAGCAGGGGTGTTTGCTACCTTCACCAGGAAAGGAAAATATCACATTTCTTTGAGGATGTAAGACAGAAATCTATAAATTCCATTTTCTTTGGTACACTGTGCTTATTTAAATCAATGGATTTTAGCAGGTGCTCAGAGAGGTCCCACAGGATTTATTCTCACACTCACCCAACCTCCACTGTGCTGGGAAACATGTTTACAGCACTCCTCTGTGAACAGCTTCACCAAAATGAGCCCAACTGAAAAACCCACAATCCTTCCTCAAAGCAAAACAGGCAAAGAAAAACCTCCATTTGCTGTTGTTAAGCTGGAGCTTCCCAAGGCCTCAGTGGACAGATCTGCCACCCAGTTTTACGTGCACAGTTCAGACTGTGATGCAGAAGATGATGAAAAGGGACTCTCTTGAATGAGTTCCTGGTCAAGAAAAATTGCATGGCAGAACTACACCCTGACACAGCACACCAGGTATGCAACTTATGCTTCTAGCACAGGAACCACAAAGCTTCCCCCTCCCCTTGACTTCCCCTGCTACTCATTCCATCTCTCCTAGTTCCCCCTGAGCAACAGGGAATGGATGCAGCTGAAGCCCTGGATGGGTTTGCATCACCTTCACTGCACACACCCACAAGGATGGATGTGCAGGATGCAGCTGGGGGAGGAATTTTCTGTCCATATGGGGAAGAGAGGCAAGCACAGGGACTGCTTTCCATGCCCTCACATCTGTGCAGCCACAGCCAGGTCCCTGTGGTCACACAGGCTGCAGAATGCAAGTTCCATTTCCAAAGGGTTTGCAAACCACTGTGCTTCTTTAAAACATGGGACCGGAAAAGAAAAGCTGGGCTTGAATCCTTATCTGGAAATGCCTGCAGGGTGCAAATATTTGAAAGTAGCACTGCTAAAGCAGAATGGCTTTTAAATCATAACAAATCATATCTTGCATTTCTGCAATGCCTTTCATCCTATGTTCTCTTTGCAAACATAAACACATGAAGTTCAACAACACATCTGGCAAAGCATTGTGCTGTGTGGGAGCTTTCTCATCCCAGTTTGTTAGATGAGCAGACATGAGGGGTCACTGGTGACCCTCCCACCCCACGTCAGACAGGATATCTGCAGCAGCAACTGGAACATGACCAAGTTTGAGTTGGGAGATATCTTTCCCCGGTAGCCCTGGGGATTTATTAGTCAAGAGATTGGATGACAAATCCAGAAAAGAAAATCTTGAAGACTTGCAGAGGACAAAACAAACTCAGCTTTTCCATCTCTCTTTTTTTTGAGCTATTCTGTGTCTATCCAATGCATTAGCAATGTGGAGCTATCACCCCATTTAGGTTTCTGTCTCCTGCATGCCCCGTTGGTATCCTACTGGAAACAGATTATCAAGAGACACATTTACTGTGTGGCAAATCAGAATTTGTTATTATCACCACCCCATTAATTTCCACACACATCTGCTGGAGTACTTGTTTCTGCCTGTGTCTCACATTTATCTTCATCTAATCCACTTTTTACTGCCCTTGTCTTAGTGCCAGCAACTATCATGAGGCACTGTAAACACTTGTTAGTTAACCATTTGCGATCACCAGCTCTTCAAACTCCATGTTACACTAGTTGTTGGAGTTTGGCAAGTTTAAGTTCTGCCATATGGTGGTGGGACTCTGGCCCAGGTTGCCCAGGGAGGCTGTGGCTGCCCCGACCCTGGCAGTGTTCAAGGCCAGGTTGGATGAAGCCTTGAGCAACCTGATCTAGTGAGGAGATGTCCCTGCCCAGGGCAGGGGGTTGGGACTAGATGATCTGTAAGGCCCATTCCAACCCCTAAATTCTATGATTCATATCATGGTCGTTTTACTACATTATGAAATAAGGCACAAGTTAGCACTCTGAGATGGTCTCAGTCCCCCAGGGGCAGGAGGGGAGAGAAAGTTTGGGATTTTCAAAGAGGTCCAGGAACTGAGAAGCCTAGTTCCTCCTGGATGTTGGTGGGGCTGATCTGGGCTCAGTCCATGCCAGCTTCTTCTAGAAAGCTCAGCTTAAATCATTTGATAAGCAAATAAGTCAAGAGGTTTTGCACATCCTAAGCCTTCTTGAGGCCCAACACCAGCCTAAACATGCTCTGGCAGATCCCACCCCACTGGCTGCTGCCACCCCTGTGATGCAGCAGGAAGGTGAAGTGGTGCTGGCTGGTGTGAAACCTCAGCCTCAGCAGCCTTTCATCTCCTGCCTTTCAGCCACTCTCCAAATAGGACATAGCCCCAGTGAAGGGGGAATGTTGCTGAAAAGACAGCAGATCCTGCCCTCAGAAATGCCACCTTCCTATCTGTGCCTCCAGTCTACAGCACACCTCAGGTTAAAATGCTTTCTGCTGAATCAAAAAGAATTTCTCCCATACTACTTGACAGCCTCTTCTTCAATCAA
>NW_008652204.1:37828-52796 GCF_000695815.1 Acanthisitta chloris | reverse complement strand
GGAAGCTGGAGGAGTCCAGTTCTCAACCAACAATTTTTCATTTCTGCTCAGTGTTCAGGTAGCCAAAGGCCAGGAAGCCCACGCTAACTCTCCCCATGGCACTGCAGCCTGTTGGTCCTCTGCTTTTTGAAGACAGAAGCAAAGCTTGGACTCCATCAGCTGAAGAGGTTGTGGTGCTGCCAGGCAGGGTTGGGCAACAGGAGTCCCCCAGGGCACCATGCTGGCAGGTGATCTGTGCTCAGCTTGTTGGACATCAGCAGATGTTACCCAAAAGTTTCTTCTGGCATAATTCTGTATCTAGCAATGGACTAAATATAACATAAAAGATGTCTCAATACCATCTCCCAGCACCAAATTGTTACCTTGGTATGCTGCAATCCAGCCTAGTCGGATTTACTGTGCCCAGTTGGAGTTAAATTTCTTTTTTCTGCTTTTGACTGAAATACATACTTAGTAGTCATACATTGGCAGGACAAAAATATCCCCCCAGAGCCCCTTGGGCAACTGCACAAAGCCTGGATGCAGAGAGATTCATTGCACTAATGGCCTTATCAGCATGTGTTGGCACTGCCTAGACCCATAGCTTTCTCCAGCCTCCCTGTGGAGCAAAGAGGCACCAAACAGGGGAATCACTGTATTGTCATCTGTGCAGCCATCTGCAGCAGTAGAAATAACCAGTGTGTGTCTGTGCCAGTTCTCATCTGCCCCAATTTCCCCTCTGCACCTGATCCCTGGTGGCTTGGTGGTGTCCTGCCTCCTCACCCACTTATGACTCTGTGCAGATTATGTGCAGATGATCTTTGTAAAGGGCATGGGTTATCACCAACTGGCAGAGTGTATGGAACCCACCTCCTCCCCTGTTCAGGCACTTCAACATCCCATTAACTTTAGCAGTAGGAAATGACTTCTTGCTTCAAGGTTGAATTAGTCTGACTTGCATTGCTACCCACCATATCTTGTTATCCCGTTGTCTGCAGCTTTATACCACCCCATGATTCACTTATTAGATTTTTCTGTGTGTAAGAACATAAGTCACTGCTCAGCTTTTTTCTTGGTGAGAATGCCACACCTTGGATTGCTTGGTCTCCAGGCTGAGGGTCACCCAGACTGTCCTCCTGTGGACTCTCCACAGTGTTCCCACATTCTTTGCATCACATGGACCTCATAACTGGGTGTCTCACTCCGGAACTGGTCTTGTGTGTGCTGCATACACACAGGCCAATGGGACTGTGTCTGATGCTTCTCTTCTTGGGCAGCATTGCCCTGGGAAGTCATGTTGAGGAGATTCTTCATAACCACTCTCACAGCCTTCCTGAAACAAACTCTCCTGTCTTACAGGTACTCCTTATGTTTTCCAAGCTCAGAGTGTCTCTATTTTAGAAATATTGAGACATGTTTTGGATGGTGATTATTACCCAGGCATTATCCTTTCTCAGTAACCTGTCATTATCACTGTAGTTACATCCACTGACTTTCCCACAGTGCATTTTATCTTACAAACACAAGTTGATCATAGCACTTAATGATTTCAATATTAGATGAAATGTGGCTGGTAAAAATTCTTGAATGGTTTTCTTTTTCCACAGGTTGCCTTGACTGTAGTTAAATATGGGTCACTTCCTCTTCAAATCTGTTTCTGGTGGTGGTGGTGGTGGTGAGACTGTAACACTGGCTGTCATAATGTTACTCCAGGCTCTTGGAGTATAGAAGAGCAGAAGGCTGTCACTCTCCATGCCAAAAAGTAAATCCCAGCAGCTTATTTAGAAGCAATTTACCTTCCAAAGTTAAAGTTTAATTACTGAACATTTACCAGGTTAATTAGACTGGATCAGCAAAATCTCAGTCAGATCTAGTGGTTTCCTTATTTCCATTTAGATATAGATCTATTTCAGCTTCAATGGAGTCTGCTGTGAACCTTCCTATCCAAGTCAGCAAAAATGCCTGCAGCATTTTTTCCCCTTCTCACTTGCTTATTTTTATTTTTTTTACCTCTTTCCAATTTTTGTCAGTGTTGATTACATAGTGGCACTTTGTGTTACTGCAAATGCCTCGTTCTACCTGAAACTCACTGAAGCTGATGAAAGTCCTCAGAAATCCCTACCTGAGGCTCATAATCTATGCCTTACCTCAGCTCAAAGCATCTGAGATATGTAAAGAATATAATCTCTTTCTATCGTGTCTTCTTTTTGTGCCTTTGGTTTCTTTTCCAAACACTCCACACAAGCTGTTAATGGAGCAAATGACATGGAAACATAATCTGTACTCCTGCAGGTTTTGTGGCTGTGCTTGCTGCTTATTCCTTATCACCCAAAGTGATAAAGTCTTGTTGGTGATACCATAACTGAGTTTAGTGGAAGTGATTTATCAAGTTGCCTAGAGGGAATTAAAACTTTGGGGAGGGTGTGGGGAGAGGTTGGGGCAGGGGGGAACAAGCAGCAGGAGAATATGCACTTTTCAGAATATTGCTTTTTAGGCAAATGATTATGTTCATGAAAATCAATGGGGGGGGGGAAAAAAACCATAATCACAACAATATTGCTTACAGAGCAGGTGATAGCTTATCTAAGCAAAAAGGCTTTCAAAATTCCTCCTGAAATGCCACGTGGGTTTCATTATCTCTCTGATAAAGCCTAGTGTGTAGGATCTGTTCTTCAATCCTTGCTGCTAACTCATTAGGAATAAATCTATAACTCTTCACTATGCAGAGAAAACATGGAAGAATCACATACTTGAATGCAGGAACAACAAACATACTTCTAGTGTTTCTTTCATGGGAAAATATCATTTGTCTCAAGAGCCGAATCAAAATCCTAATGGGCTCAAGAGATAGGCCTCACTGATTTCAACAGAGTTTGAGCCAGGATTTTGTTTATTTTCATATTCCTACTTCTATAAACTATTATCTACTATTTGCAGTGTAGGAGCACTCAAAAGCCACAGACTTGGGGTTCCATCATGCTGAGCTACAGACAGACAAACATAAAGACATCAGGTTTTGTAAGTGAATGTGCACCTGATAGCTGCTGGAGCTTGTGAAATTCCAGAGCCCTGTGGCCATCCCCAGTAGCCTTAGGTCTGGTGCCTTCCCAGGGGACAAGGAGGAAAATCATGTCTCTGGCAAGGGCTGCTGCAGGGACTGTGACCTCCAGAACATCATGAAGGAAACACCAACATGCAGAGGGATATTTGGCCAGATATCCTATACCTGTGGCCACATGTTTGCTGAAACTGCACCTCAGCAGCTAATCAGTGAGCCAAGGAGTTCAAAAATTCAGATGGTATTTCAAAGTGTTGCTGAACAGTTTAGGAGGAAGTGCTGAGACCTGGCCCAAATACTGCAGCTTGAGAGCTCATACACTTTCAGGGCACTGGTGTCTGTGTAAGCTGCTTACATTTGGAGCTCACCAACTTCCTCACCAAGCTCAGAATAAATTCATCAGCACAGTAGGTTCGATTCTATTTGGTGGTGGAGTCATTGCTTTGGAGAAATTCACCCTTTTATTTAATCCATTGTTTTGTTTTCCTCTCTAAAGGTAAAAGAACCTTGAAACAGCCCTATCAAGAATTCTTAATTTTGATAAATTAATTGTCTCCCTGTACAGTGATCGATTACAGGAGTTGCTGGGAAACTCGCACGTTTCAGAATGACTCAAATTAATTAATTATTCCACTTGAGTTACAACTTAGTGAGCAGGAAGAAGCAAATGCCTTTGGAATAACCATTTGTAGTTCCCTTGTTTAGAAATAGGCAGCTTACAATTTGCCACTCCCTCCTTTTCAATTGTTTGTTTTATTTGAACTAAAGGGTTTGCTAAACTGCATCAAACACAGCAGAGCCAAGGTCAAAGGAGGTGATTCTGCCCCTCTGCTCTGCTCTTGTGAGACCCTCCCTGGAGTACTCATCCTCCTCTGGGGGCTCCAACATAAGAAGGATGAGGAAAAGCTGAGGGAGTTGGGGCTGTTCAGTCTCCAGAAGAGACAACTGAGAGGGACCTCATGAATGGATTCAAGTCCATGAATGGAAACTGCCAAAAGGATTATCAGACTCTCCTCAGTGGGGGAAGCAATAAAGCAAGAGGGAACAGCAAAAACTGATGTACAGGAAGTTCCACCTGAACATGAGGAAGAACTTCTTTGCTGTGCAGTCACTGAGCACTGAACAGATTGCCCAGAGAGGTCATGGATTCTCCCTCACTGGAGATATTCCAGACCCATCTGGACACAATCCTGAGCCATGTGCTCTAGGGTGGCCCTGCTGGAGTAGGGAGGTTGGACCATATGACCCATTGTGGTCCCTTCCAACCTGACTGATTCTGTGACACGTCTGAGAGACAGCATGATCCCATCAGATGAAAGATGCTGAAAGAGACAGGACAAACAGAGGAGCTGGAGCGTGGAGGTGGAGATAAAATCTGTGAAGAGATCTCCAAAATCCCAGAAGAAAAACAGGCACAAAGGAGAAGTCCCACAGAAAGTTTAGCCAAATTGGGCAGCAAATTTGTACACAGAATAAGGAAGGGACTGTGTCTGCAGAGCTGTGGTGGCTGCCAAAAGTCTTTGCTGTTGGTTCTTGAAATATCATTCCATGATTAAAGCATCAAGATGCCTCAGGCAAGATTAAGACTCTGATATGCAAAGAGACTCCATTGCTGCACAGAGAAGGAGAAAGCCTTTTTCTAAAAATACAAATTCAGAAGACTATGGGATGCAGAATCAAGAGGCTTCAAATCCACAAAGTCTGAGAACTTCAGGCAGTAGACTGCTCCCTTCAGCTTTTTCCTCTGGTAATTCATGACTTTCAGAGCTCATTCCAAGAGTCCTACTCCCAGTCTGGACCTGAATGCAAGATGAGCATTGTCAAGGCAATAGTCCAGGTTCTCGTACAAGCTCAGTTTGAAATACTAGTATAAGTAATCCAACTGGAAGAAGCCTGTTGAGTCATTAAATCCAGTCTTTGGCAGGCACAGGCAACCATATAATGGAAGGATCCACACCCCTTCTTTGCTTTGCCACAAAACACTTCATTAATCCATGAGAAACTTAAGATCTTTGGTGCAGAAATGAAGTATGCAACAGCCACCTCAAAAGACCACAGCAATAAGGGTCATAATGTCCTGGGACAATGCCAGAGTAAGAAATGTGTCAGCAGAAAAAGTCCAGATGATCTTCAAGGGTGCACTGCACCCTGTGTTACCTTAGGAGGCAAAATCTTCATTGGTTCTTGATTCTTGTTTCTAACCTGGTGATCGTCTCAGTTCAGAGTCTGAGGACCAGAGAGATGACCCTACCACTCAAGAGGTTGCTCTGTCCTATACAGAGAAATTTTGCCTCTCACCCATCTTCTTCCCTCCTGCTGTAGCCAGTCTTTGACCTCCAGAATGAGGAGAAACACCAAGCATGTCATCTTGTTTAAACCTTCCCTATTCCCCATAGATAAAACTGAGCATCATGGCAAGACACAATGTGCTCTGGGTCCTACAAAGGAGGTTCTACCATTAGGAACAAGGAATTAGCTAATCTTTGTCCCAGCTTGGCAAGAGTCACAATCAAGGAAGCATTTTGCCAGGGAATCTGTGGCTGAGGATCTAGTTGCATTTTTATAATTTGAAAGTTATAATCTTGAACCACTGCTATCATCTCACATGGAATCAGGAAAGCTCTGGGAAGTCATACATGCTCTCAAAGGACATGGAAGGTAGAATGCTTCTTGCCTGAAAAGTGGGGTTTTTGGGGCAAACAGATCAAATCAGAATATAAGAAAATGAAAAATGAAAGACAGAGCACATTTAAAAGTTCCTCAGCTATGCTGTTATTTTCCTGCATGATGTCATGTTCTTCTATTTTTGAGAGCATAAACAATCCCACAGCAACAATTCTTATGTCACAAACAGCAAATAATGACTCTGAGAGAGAGAGAGATGAAGCAGGAGCAGATGACCTCTTTAAAATTAATAACAATAATACTCTTATCCTGAAAAAACCTTTGGTGATAAAAAGCTAGTAGAAAAATACAAAAATGAAGTGATATACAAGTCCCAGAACTGTCACTGAAGAACTGATGTTTGTTTTAAAGCCTTCAAATAAGTGGGTCTTTTTAGCCTGTAGCTATTGCTGCCCCTAAAAAAGCCAAAACAAAATTAAAAAGTTCTTTCTACTGTGGAATTCTGACCAGAACATTGTCTTAAGCAGCACATCAGTGCAGTTCCCACAGAAAGTAAGGTCACAGTTTGACCTTTCACTTTATTTTTAAACATATTTTTTGCATTTGAACATGTGAGTAGTAGTAGTTCAAGGAAAAAAAAAATACTCCAGATGCTTGATGAATTGTCAGCAAGGATTCAGTTGGTTCTGCTTCCAGTTGATGCATTTATTGTCCTTATTGCAGTGGTAGACCACCATAGTTTACTCTCAGAGGGATGAGCATACCCAGGTAGATACACTATTTTCATTAGGGTGAAATAAAAGTATCAGAAAATGGCAGAATTGAAATAAAAGTGAAAATAAACACAGCAGATCATAAATTAGGGCAAATTTATGATCTGCCTCTAGTCAAGAGGATAGAGAAGATAAATCAGGGAGAATTGAAGGATGATGCTACGTGCAGTTCTGAAGGTGGGCAAGAGAAGACTTTTCATTGAAGTGCCTTGAAAGACAAGGAGACTTCATCAAGAAAAGCTTCTTAAACATCAAAAGATAAAGGACACCAATCAGGCTTAGCCACTTCGTCTTTGAAATGTGGCACCGACTTCTAAGTCAGCAAAACATGTACAGATTTAAGTATAACAGCACAATGTTCTCTCGTACTTCTGAAAGGAAAGTTACTTTCACAACGAGACTGCATGACGCTATTAACAAAATGCCTTTTTCAGCAGTCTGCATGTCCAAAAATAAACCAGTAAAGCAGAAAATCCTCATGTCGAGAGAAATCAAGAGAACTGCCTAGGCTACTTTTTTAAAATCTGTCTCAAAGTTGGATACATCCACTTGTTACGCACACTAGCGAACATTATGGGAGGAAGGGCTAAGGGAATTGGGTTTGTTTAGCCTGGAGAAGAGGCTCAGGGGTGACCTCGTGGCTCTCTGCAACTCCCTGCCAGGGTTGGAGAGAGGTGGGGGCTGTGTGTCCTGCCATGGCTGCAGGGAGAGGACTAGAGGGAATGGCCTTGAGCTGAGCCAGGGCAGAGTCAGATTGGATGTGAGGAGAAATGTTTTCCCTGTGAGGGTGTTGAGGCACTGGGATATTGCCCAGGGAGGTGGTGGAGTCACCATCCCTGGAGGTGTTGAAGAGGCATCTGGATCTGACACTGGAGGATCTGGTTTAGGGTTTAGGGGTTCCAGCAGTGACAGGTTAATGGTTGGACTTGGTGATCTTAAAGGTCTTCTCCAACCTTCATGATTCTATAATTCTATCTAATTACTGCAGGTAACAACCCAACTGCACTACATAATTCAGGCCGTTTTGCAGCTCAGACTGAGAGCATCAGGTTGAATGTGGAAGCACCTTCCCACCATCACTTTGAGTCTGCTGTTGGGAGGATATTTTAGCACCAAAATTTGGAGCAGGCTCAGTGATGGTTTTCTGACTCAGCTGGTGAGTATATATCATCAAACAGGAGACATATTTAAAATTACACCCATCCAGGCACACACATATCTGTGTATTGGCTTCCAAGAGATAAAAGGATAAAATGTTAGGCACTGGAAGAGATTGCCCATGGAGGTGGTAGAGTCACCATCCCTGGAAGTGTTTAGGAGGTGTCTGGATCTGACACTGGAGGATCTGGTTTAGGGTTTAAGGGTTCCAGCAGTGACAAGTTAAGGGTTGGACTCAATGAAGTTAGAGGTCTCCTCCAATCTTGATGGTTCTATGGTTCTATGTGGTTTCATTTCCAGCTTGCAAGATGTGGTTTCATTTCCAGCTTGCAAGAGACGATGGCAGTCAAGCTGGAACAACAGGACTGCTGAAGAGATGATGAAGTATATTTTCCAAAGGCAATGCAATACAGCCAACAGAAAGAAAACCACAGTAAACTTTGTTGGAGAGGCTGGACACATGTATTGTAACATGTTGTTCCATAAATGCAATTTCTGAGGGACTTGAGCCATGTGCTCTAGGATGGCCCTGCTGGGGTAGGGAGGTTGGACCAGATGATCCACTGTGGTCCCTTCCAGCCTAACTGATTCTGTGATTCTGTGACTTCCCCCCACTTTAGCAGGGACATTTACCAGCAGCCCTGTGCTGCATATGAGGTGGTAAATCGTGGCATTTCCTTGAGCTTCCCCATGGGATGGGGCAAGCCTGGTCACCTTCCCCTTCTGGCAAGACTTCTCAAGATAAAACTTCCACAAATCCAAGGGAGCAAGACACGAAGGCTCGTTCTCAAGCCTGAATAAGGGAGAGACAGAAGGAAGATATTTATTTATTAAAAGTAAATGATGCAGACATGGATTTTTGAGACTGGCACCATATGGCTGGAAAACTTCTCAGGGGAAAAAAAAACCCAAACAAAATCCTCCTGAGACTGAATTTCCTTTTGATAGGAACCTGGGCAAGGGTGTGCTCCCCAGGGGCCTTTAAACACTCCTTGTTACAGCAGATGCCTGGCTGCTCACCTGCAGTAACGACACATGGCTCTTCCTTTCAGCAGCAGCTTGTGTTACTTTTGAGCTGTTGGGTTTATAGCTCTTCCAGGACTATAAAAAAAGCATGACTTGTTGGTTCTGTCCCTATACACTGTTCTTTCAAGCAAAGACTAGACAGCATGCAAACCACATGCTAAATGATATTTAAATGCATGTTGACTTTAGCACCTCTGTTGCAGGGAGGCAGCTCTGTGGCCTTCCTGAGGAGCTTCAGGAGCAAAGAGGGAAGGAAAGGCTGCAGGCATCATGTTGCTGGCACTGCTGGGACGTGGAGGGAGGGTACAGCTCCCACTCCTGCACTGCCCACAGCTGCAACCTGTGCCAGCCATGAGCTCGAGTTTCCTGTCCAATGGGAAACCTGTGCCAGCCATGAGCTCGAGTTTCCTGTCCCATTGCCTCACTTCAGACTCCAGTCCAAGACCAAAACAAAGGTACTGGACAGACTGGGAGGAGTTGGGGGAGCAGAATCAGGCCAGGATAATAGTGAACTTGAGATTGAAGTTCCCAGTATGAGTACTTGAATTCATACATACTAAATCAGAATGCAGTAAAACACAGACAGGCCAGGCAAGGCTGCATGCCAGGATTCAGGATCAGACAAGAGACAGCCTCGACCTTCTCTCTCACCTGCCCATGGGGCATCAGGCTGTGCAGAGGATCCCTTTCACTCCATCCTGTGAGTTGCCTCTTGGATGTGAAAGGCTACAGCAGGATGCACCAAAGGAGCTGAGGAACAAAAATTCAGATTTGTGTGGGGTTTTGGCTCAGACATCCCACTGACATTTTAGCAGCTCCACAATGAGGTGAGGAGTGAAGAAGGGAGGTGCCTGGGAGTCAAGGGATGAGACCAGCTGAAGAGGGTTGGGCTCTGCCACTTTTTCCTTGCAAAGAAGGAGTTAACAGCATGTGACAGACAGGTCACAGATGTTTTTTAATTATATGTCATTTGTTGCTTGAATCCAAAAATATCAGGGTCCTGCTTGGGCAAAGGGACTGCAGAACAACAGAGACAAAAACATCTTTTGGAGAAGGCTGTAGGACTTGGCTGAGACCAGTACTGGAGAAGAGGCTGTGGCTCATGTTAATGATGCTGGGGAAGGGGGCACAGCACCTCAGCAGCTGTGATACTGCTGATGTGGGTCTGGCAGGTGATGGAGAGAACAGCTACTGTGCAGCAGCTGCTTCAGCCTCTGGAGGGGATGTACACAACCCATGCCATGCACTTTGGCCTTCTGGTTATCACACCTGGGAAGGCTCATGGAGCTGAGAGCAAGCTAATGATTTTTCAGAGACAGCAAAGCCACACGATGTGGTTATGCCCCAGTTCTTTAAAAAGGAAAGATAGATGAGAGGCCTTAGCCCAGGTCAAACTACCCTAACATGGTCTCTCTGGGATGGTAATTAATCAGTAATTGGCACAGACACACAAAAAATCGAGGAGGAGGGAGAGGAGAGCATTCCTGTGGACTCAGATCTAGCCCTGTTTTATGTTCCCCCTCCCTGTATGTAGGAGTTACAGCCGTGCTAAGTCTCCTGCTGCTGTCCCAAATAAGCTGGGGCTGTGCTCCCCCATGCAGGCCATGCATACCAGCCTTTGTTTCACAGGAGCAAGCCCCCTGCTCCCCTGCCCACTGCAGGACCTCAGAGCATTTCTGCACAAGGTTACATCCTCTGGCTGCTTTCCCTGTCCCCAGCCTGCTGCTGCTTTTTCAGGCAGTTTCTGAAAGGAGGGTCCATCCCCCAGGCTGGCTGACACATTCCTGGGAGCCCCAGGGAACTGATGTGACTGTGTCACTGCTGAGCTGTCCTGGGGAGACAGGCACAACCTCATGGCAGAAGGACACACAGTGAGCTGTGGGGCCTGGATATTTTTCTTCTTTTTACTATTTTTCTGTAGCTTATAGGAAGCTGTAAGTACAGCACTCCAGGCCTTGCAAGGGTGAGCACATCATGCGATGCTCAGCTCTCTCTCCTGCTGCCCCAAAGCCTGATCTTGCTGTTATTTCCAGCAACAGGACAACAGTGCCTTTTGTCTGCATTTGCTTTGGGCAGCTGGGCCTCTGAAATATGAATGCATACATTTTCCCCCCTTCCTTCTCCTTCTCTCCTTCTCAATAGGCTCAGCTGAAGTGCTCACATAACAGATTGTGCCTCTGGAATTCAAGCATTTGTGCACTTCTCTTTGCCTTTCTTCTAAAACAACTTTATTCCTTGATACTGAAGCACCTCTGCTTTGTCATCACTGAGCTGCTGGCAGGACCAGACTCTTATGAATTATATCTGCATTGCATCGTTGTGTTATTGAACACATGGTGATTGGGTAGCTATCACCAGCTCTCTCTCCCTGTGGCAAGTGACTAAGATATCTGTGTCCCCAGTGCCATCAGGCCCTGCCAGTGTCTCTACCTGTCACTTCCTCAGGTGTCATTCTTTTATTTCTGTCAGCAAAAACATTAATGCTGCTTTTGCTGCTTGTTTCCTTCACTTGGCTCTGCCTTCCTGCCAATGTGTATTTACTGCACAGGATTTCCCCTGCTCCCCCAGGTGTTAGTCCAGATCCATCTGCCAGCACACTCCAGCATTGCAGAACCTGTAACAAGACCTTTTCATAGAATCATGGAATTTTAGGGGTTGGAATGGACCTTATAGATAATCTAGCCCCAACCTCCCCACTAGACCAGGTTGCTCAAGGCTTCATCCAACCTGCTTTTTGCACTTACCTGGATTATCATAAGTTATTAGTCAAGTACCTGAATGCACTGGGCTATGCAGAAAGATAATTTTCTGTCTGCTTTTTCTCTTCTACAAGCCTTCTTGTGGAAGAAGTCAGATGCCAAACTCCTACCCATGCACTTAGCTCTTGGAATGGATGCCTAGCAAGAGAGAAGCTAGAGGGGAAATCCTTCTTCACCACTGCATCTGGTAAACATTATCAGCCAGGGGTCTGCAAGCTTTGATTCGGGTCAGCTGGCATCAAAGGATACTCAGGAGTGTTTGCTTTCAATTCCAAGGGTGAACAAAATAATCTGTTCTAAAGCTCAGACCTCCACCTGTCCTTCATCAGGGTCACTTTGCACCAGGAGATCAGGAGAAATGGTGTGCTGAGCAAAAGTCTCTGCTTTGTTCTGCTGTGTTAGGGCCAGAGTCAGCAGACCTTTGAAAGGGGGAGGTAACCACACTGCCACTTGTTCAAATATTTTGAATAATAAAGGTGTTGGTTTAATAAATGTCCTGGAGGAGGAGGAGTTGCCCTAGTTCAGCATTTTCCCCTTTGAGCCTGGAGTAGATGCAACCAGTGGTTAGTGATCTGAGAATGAGGGTAAAGGGGAGATGGGGACCAAGATTTAGCATTTGTAAGAGTTTTCTTTTGGCTTTGCTTTTGGACATGACAATCACTAATGTCAGTTCTTCCCCATCTGATGCCTCCTTAAATCCAGAGTGGCAATGTGCAAAGCTGGATAAACATTCACATTTGAGCTCAGCCTCCACCTCAGCCATTTACCTCCCTGAGGAGGAAATTTTGCATCTGCCAATACTAATAATTTTCAGCACCTTTGTATATTCTTTCCTACGGGTCATTTCTCTACCCTTTCATTTTTTCTTGTGCAAAAGGAATTATTCACCCTGATTTCTGAGCTGTGTTCTCTCCCAGGTAGAGCTGAACAGGCTGTAACCTCACATTCCTGGTTTTGTTGGAGAGGAAGAGGAAGAGCTTTGCAAGGACAGCAGCAGTGACTCAGGTTTGTTTGCTCAGCATCTTTCTGTCTCACCTATGGAGAGCAGGGCCAGCAAATCTGCCCTCTCAGAGGTGCAAGAGGTAACACTGATCAGAAAAATGACCAGAACCTGATATGATCCATGCAGCTGTCAACAGTAAATTATTGTTATTATTACAGCTACTACTACTGCTATTATTATTGTTGCAATTGTCTTGTTTGCTCTTTTTTTCTCTAGCCAAGTGACTGACTACTGAAACAAAGTGAAGCAGCTTCAATTGGAAGGTGTGAGAGATGAGGTGTGGCAAGTTGAATATGAGTTAACAGTGAGCCCTGGCAACCAGGAGGGCCAACCATGTCCTGGGGCATCAGGCAAGGCATGACCAGAGGGAGAGGGAGGGGATTGTCCTGCTCTGCTCTGTGCTGGGGTAGCCTCACCTGGAATATTGTGTGCAGTTTTGGGCATCACAATGTAAGAAAGATGTTAAGCTATTGGAGAGTGTCCAAAGGAGGCAACAAAGGTGGTGAAGGGCCTTGAGGAGAAGCCACATGAGGAGTGGCTGAGGTCACTTGGTGTGGTCAGCCTGGAGAAGAGGAGACTGAGGACAGAGCTCATCCCTGGATACAACTTCCTCAGGGAAGGCAGTGCAGGGGCAGCACTGACCTCTTCTCTCTGGCAACCAGGGACAGGCCCCAGGGAATGGGCTGAAATTCTGTCAGAGGAGGTTTAGGCTGGATGTTTGAAAATGGTTCTTCCCCCAGAGGTGTTTGGGCACTGAACAGCTCCCAGGGCAGTGGGCACAGCCCCAAGGCTGACAGAGCTCCAGAGGTGTTTGGCCAATGCTCTCAGGCACAGGGTGTGATTGTCAGGGATGTCCTGTGCAGGGCCAGGGGTTGGACTGGATGATCCTCAAGGGTCCCTTCCAGCTCTGATTATTCTGATTCTGATTCTTTGAGCCTGGGGAGCCCAAAGGAGAAAGCAAAAAGCTAATCCCTATCTACCACATCCTGCACTAGTGCTGTCAAACTCGGACGGACCCTGAGCTGGGGATCTGAGTGAACAACAAGACACTGCCCTGGCACTGAGCACAACCTCCTCTCAGACAAACCACGGGAAGCAATAGTCACTTCTGGAAGAATAAAACCTACCTCATGCAGCTAGTAATTTTTGAAGCTCACAAGATTTCCTTGAGTTTTCTAAATGTCACCCCAAACGCTGTGACCAGAGAGGACCATAATTTCAAAGCAAGTTTTTAGCTTGCTATGTGAGTGTGACCATGGATGTCCTTCATGTCTCCTGCTGGAAATGCACTTCAGAAGCTTCCTAGCTAAAAAATGTAATGCAACAGCACAACAGGAGCTCTGGACATATACCTGATTTCTGTACTGAGAATGAACTTGTTGCTTGTTGTAGATGAATAACCCAATAAATTTAGCCTCTTTTCAATTCTAAAAAGAAACATTCCTCTGCTTAATTTGGTCCTATCAGCAGGTTGTGATGTTTTGTAAGCTTTTGCGAGTGCTGTTAACCAAAATATATCACAACACTTATTGGCAAACTGTTATTTCTGCTGTTTCCTCTGCTTTGCATAACTGCTGACCCAGGCTTGAAAACATCATGGCAAGACTGGCTGAAGCCCTCACCCAGCCTGCCTATTCACACCACCTCAGGAACCACTTCAAATAAAATGTTCTTTTTAGCTTTTTTCCACACACACACCCCCATAGCTGCTTCTTTCAAGCTCTGATCTGGTGGCATAGCCCCATCCCCAGGGACAGAGGAGCTGTGTCCTGGTGCATCCCTGCAGAATTCACTGCTTCATCAGATCACAGCCTACTTGCCAATTCACTTAAATCACAAGAAAAGCGTTCTGGTTGAGGTGAAAGGGTCAGGAATAAATAATATATCTTGCCTCAAAGTGCCATTTCTACTAAAATGCAGCACATTGCAGGATACAACAATTTGATGAATAATAATACTTTCATCATTGACCTAGCAAGCAAGTGAAATGGTCAGAGCTGAAGATATATGGTTTTCTAATGCCCTGCTAACTGCTCCACCATTCATTCCTCCCCTGGGCACCTTCCCCACGCCTGTGTCATAGAATCATAGAATTAACCAGGTTGGAAGAGACCTCAAAGATCATCCAGGCCAACCCTACCGTGGTCACTAGCCCATGGCACTGAGTGCCACATCCAGTCTCAGCTTGAAAACCTCCAGGGATGGTGAATCCACCACCTCCCTGGGCAGCACATTCCAATGCCTGAGCACTCTCTGTAAAAAATCTCTTCCTAATATCCAACCTAACCCTCCCCTGGTAGAGCTTGAGTCTGTGCCCTCTTGTCCTGCTGCTGGTTGCCTGGGAGAAGAGACCAACCCCCACCTGACTCCAACCACTTCCTTTCAGGTGTCCTACAGCTGGAGATCCCTTTGGCAATTCCAGCCTCATCAAACCCTCTCTTAGACCCTTCTCCTGTTACACTGCATGACAACAGCCCTGTGGGAGGTACAGCATGGCTGTGTCAGGGCAGCTCTTCCACCCTTAGCTCACTGTGCTGGTTTGAGCTGAAGTAGAGTTAACTTTCTTCACAGAGGCTAGTATGAGGCT
>NW_008652204.1:15002-37721 GCF_000695815.1 Acanthisitta chloris | reverse complement strand
GTTGGGGATGCATGGGAGATTGGGAGGAGACACAGCTGGGACAGGTGACCCAAACTGACCAAAGGGATATTCCATACCATAGCACATCATGCTCAGGATATAAGGTGGGAGGAAGAAGGAGGAAGGGGGGACATCTGGAGTGATGGGTTTGTCTTCCCAAGGAACCGTTACGCGTGATGGTCCCTGCTCTCCTGGAGATGGCTAAACACCTCCTGTCTTCGGGAAGCAGTGAATTAATTCCTTGTTTTGCTATGCTTGTGTGTGCAGTTCTTGCTTTCTCTATTAAACTGTCTTTATCTCAACCCATGAGTTTTTCTAGCTTTTATCCTTCTGATTCTCTCCCCCATCCCATTCGTGGGGGAGTGAGTGAGAGGCTGCATGTGGTTCTTGGCTGCTGCTGGGGTTAAACCATGACACTCACCCTGCCTTTCCCCTCTTCTGCTATCTGTGGATCCACATATCCATCTGGCTTTTGGCTTCAAGAAGCTGGAAAGATGAACATGCAGCAAAACACAAACAATCCCCTGCTACATTTTTCATCTCAGCCATTGCTGAATGTTCTTAGCTCTGAGCAGCCCACACCTTGCTTAGGGTTACAGTGAGGGCACTTACAGGTCCTATAGTTCAGCTGGCATGGGATTGTTCATGTTCTGCAAGAGCAAAGGAGAGGCTGCAAAGAGCTTTCTATCCTCACAAGTTCTTTATATTGGCCATGGCTTAGCCTCTTTGGCTAATGCTCAGCTCACACACAGAGTTTAGGATGAGGTTCAGGAGAACATCTAAGCTTAGAGCTGCCTGTGATGTGGAGCTGCCAAGGAGCTTCCTCAGAGGGAGGGACTGGATTCATTAGGATTTTGTCTCAGAACATTTCATCACTGGTGTGGTTCATGATAGTCCAGGTAAAACCATTATTTAGGGTTAAGACAGGGAAAACCCTTGAACTGCAGTTGTGTTTTGGCTGGCAAGGGAAGCTGTAAAAATATTTCTGCTCTGATAGGTTCGTGATTTCTGCTACAGTTTGTGGTCCTTGGAAAAGATTTTAGCCTATGCCTAGAGTTATGGTTTGCATTGGGAGAGAAGCAAAGTTTAGAGCTTCTATCAGCTTGGGGCTGCCAAAAGGAAGGATAAGCTGCACAAAGACTTCTCGGGGAATCTCTTCATCTGGGCCCATGGCTTAGGGTCCTTGGCTAAGCCTCACTCAAGTTCATCTGTCAAGGGATGTTAGTAGATTTTTTTTTTCCCCTCTAAGTCAGTGGGAGTTAGATCATGCCCCGTTTGTTGTATTTTCCTCCTTAGGGTTCAAATCAAATTTTATTTTAGTTGTCACATAGAAGTCCTTTGAAATAAAATTCCCACCCAAATCTCAGAAACTTAGCTGTACTCAATGATTGCTCACAGTTCTCAAAAGGAGGAAAATATCATTGATGTTAGCTAAACACCATAAATAACTCCACAGGACTGACACTTCTTGGTTGTGCAAGCCAGGGGCTATGATCTACAGACAAATACATCATCTTCCAAAGGTGGATAGATGTCTATCAGAACTTGCTCATAAGCATATTCTGGTCATAACTTCATACTTGCAAGCGTGTTGACATTTCCACTTAAGTAGCACCAACTAATTCCCTCTTGGGATGTGGCCAGTTCAGCACTCTGTATTGCCACAGAAATTGAGCTCTTCAGGGGGAGGTCACACGTGCAAGAAGTTCAGCCAAACAGGTCACAGAACTCATGCTTTGGCAGGTCAAGAAAAGAAGTTCAGCCAAACAGGTCACAGAACACATGCTTTGACAGGTCAAGAACATTTGTGCCCAAGAGAATCAGTGGGAGTGTTCACCACTCCCAAAACCTGAACAATACCTACTAAATGTGTTTTTCAATCAGGGAGTGAAAGGAAGTAAAGTCATAGTATACTGTTACAACCAGTATACAACCCATAGTATACTGTTAGAACTGCTAAGAAGGTGATGGGGAAGGGCAGGGCTCACTTGGAGGTGCTGCAATTTCAGTACAGTGAGAAATCAAAAAAGCACTTGAAGCTAAACAAATTCTTCTGGCCAAAAAGTCTGGACTAAGGATAAATGGAGGAATAATAGAGGTGAAATTGTGAGGAAAGGTATCAGTGGGGAAAGAGAAGGCCAAGAGCTCCTGTTAAGGAGAAAGAGTACCAGAGTGGGCATGAGATATGGGAAACGCTTCAGTGCTAATTCTCACCTACATCTGCAGTAGAAAAGGGGCCAAGGAGCAAGACTCTCAAGCTAATGACTCTCACTGAATTCCAGAATCAGTTAGGCTGGAAGGGACCACAATGGTTCATCTGGTCCAACCTCCCTACTCCAGCAGGGCCACCTTAGAGCACATGGCTCAGGACTGAGTCTAGACAGCTCTGGAGTATCTCCAATGAGAGAAAATCCACAGCCTCTCTGGGCAATCTGTTCAGTGCTCAGTGACTGCACAGGAAATAATTTCTTCCACATGTTCAGATGGAACTTCCTGTGCATCAGTTGTTGCTGTTGCCTCTTGTTTTCCCCCACTGAGCAGAGTCTGATCCATCATCTTGGCATTTCTCATTTGTGTACTTGAATCCATTAATAAGGTCCCTCTCAGTTGTCTCTCCTGGAGACTGAACAGCCCCAACTCCCTCAGCCTTTCCTCATCACTGAGGTGCTCCAGTCCCTTCAGCATCTTCCTTGCCCTCCCCTGCTCCAGGAGCTCCATGTCCCTCTGGTCCTGAGGAGCCCAGAACTGGACACAATCCGCCAGGTGTGGCCTCATGAGGGCTGAGGAGAGAGACAGGATCCCCTCCCTGCCCTGCTGTCATCCAGGATTCCACTGGTCTTCGTAGCCACAAGGGCACACTGTTGACTCATGGACAGCCTGTTGTCCACCAGGACCTCCTCAATAGGTCAGGAGTGTGAGTGGCCTAGTGGGATGAGAAAGAACATTCCTGTGCTGCCACTCATGCCTGGCACTTGCCAGAATGGAGGCAGAAACAGACTTGACATCTGACATAGGCTTGCAGGTACTGAAGCCACCAACAGCCATGCCTAGAGAACAGGAAAAAGTGTGATTCTTAGAAAAACTTGCAGAAAACTGTTCATCCTCCTCTAGTGCTTCACAGATGGCAATTTCCAGGACACCACCACCTGTGCCTGCCACTGACTACTGGCACAACATGGATTACTGATGGTGCAGGACTTGCAGGTGGCCTTGCATGACCAGCCAACCTGTGCTCAGAGAACTGCATTCAGGGAGCAATGAGACCCAGGCACTGTCCAGCAAAACTGCTCTCATGGACAAAGCCAAAGTGCCACAGGTTATTCCCAGCAGCTGTACCCATCTTTAAAGGTCAGAGAATTCAATGTAGGGACTTGTACCTTCATTTGGTACATCCTGGTTTGACACCCTGAGCTTGGTGCTCTGGAAAGAAGTTTGCATTCAGCACTAATAAAGCTGGGGTTGGTAGGGGCAGGTGAGCACAGAGGTTGTCCTATAGGTTGTTTTTCACTGAAAAGACAGTTGAGCACACAGTGAGACATTCCAGGAGGTCCCACCATGTGCCTGCACCTGCATGCAGTTAACCACCTTGTTGGATCAATGCCACAAGGAAAACCTTCGCTGAGATGGAAGAAGAGAAGGGCAAAACAATACAAGATCAACACAATACACTTGGCAGTCTTTCAAGAACCTGTTTTTGTGCCACAAGGATCCCAGCCTTTCCCAAAAGCAAACAGGGCACAACTTGTTTCAGGTCATGCTGTAATCTCAGCCACATCACAGAGCAGGCGTCAGTTTTTAGAAGCACGGGGGCAAAGCTAACGTGAAAGTTGTTTATGCCCTCACACAAAAACATGACATTCAAATCCTATTCAGAATTAGCCCTGCAAAAATCAAGCAAAATTAATAGCTCCCATGAAAGTTGGCCTCACTTCAGGAAAATTTCTGTTGCCTTTGTAAACACAGCTGAGTCTCCATTTTTCTCCTTCCTATTGGCAACATACTTCACTTGCTAAATAAAGATATCTAAACAATCTCTCTTTGTACAATAATTTTTATGCTTTCCCCACCAGTTTATTTCAGTCAGCTACCCCCACTCTGTGCAGTACAGTGCAAAGCAATATTCAGAGAATGCATTAAAAATGTTTGGGGTTTTGGTCAAGTGACTAACAGAAAAAAACCTGGATGCAAATGTAGGGTGAGAGAAATTCCCTCTTTCGTCATGTCTCTCTGAGACAACATCCTGCTACTGTTCTCCTTACAAAAATCTGAGTTTTCTGCACAGAAGTAATGGTACAAATTTACTCCAACATAAAATCAAGTATTCAAAATCTACCAAAATCTTTTCCATGCATAAAATATTCAATTGCTCTATTTTATACCCTAAACTCTTTCTTTCTCACATCCAACCTAGACTTTCCCTCCTCCAGTTTGAAGCCTTTGCCCCTTGTCCTGTCACTGCAGTTCCTAACACAGAGTCCCTCTCTGGCTCCTTGTAGCCCCTTCAGATACTGAAAAGTTGCTCTGAGGTCTCCACACAACCTTCTCTTCTCCAGGCTGACCAGCCCCAACTCCCTCAGCCTGTCCTCACAGGGGAGATGCTCCAGTGCTCTGATCAACTCTGTGGCCTCCTCTGGACTTGCTCCAACAGTTCCATGTCCTCCTTATGTTGAGGACACCAGAACTGAGTACAGTATTCCAAGTAGGTCTCAGGAGAACAGAGTAGAGGGGAAGAATCACTTATTGCTCAAAACCTATTAGTTATTTCTGCAACATAAACACTTATCTTATGATTAAATTGCTTTTATTTTTGCCTTCCCTTTGGAACTCCCTCTAACTAATTACCATTCATTCCCCACCCCCAGAGGGGAGCTATCCTGGGCAGAAACACCTGCTCAAGGAGAACAGGAAACTGATAGCCTTTTATATCCCATCATTTTTAGCCTTTATAGCAATGAGCAGAAATCCCTGTTCAGCAGACTAGCACTGATTTTAACAGGTATTTGGGTTGAGGACAATCCCAGAAGTAGTTACTCAAAACCACCCAACTCAGGTGGTTATTTGGAGCAACTTGTCAACTTCTGCAGCAACACATCAGTCAACAATGGTACATAATGGAGCAGCCAACCTCTCCCTGCACCTCCAGCTGCAATGAGCAGCATTGCTGCACCCAGCCTGAATTTCTGCCATCCTGTAAAAGCAGCATTAGCTTTGAATGCAGATGGGCTAGGCTAGACTCTCTATACACTCCAGCTTTAGTATAGTAATTTCCCATGTGTCAATCCAACCCCAGTTTGGTTTTTTTTTCTAAAGATCATCCTTAGATGAGGAGAAACCCCTGTGGAACAAATTGTTATGCTGCTGCTGTAGCCTGCTCCCTATTAAAATAGAATAGGGGATGATGATGAGAGGGCACACACACTACTAGGTCAAGAGGGAAGAAAACTGTGCTTACCAGTGGTGTCATCTGAACAGCAGCACGGGCTCTGGAACTGATACATGGCATTTTAAGCACGTGTGAGGCCTTCTCCTATGCTGCAGGGAAAAGAAACTCCCCTGAGACTTGGGAAGAAGGATTTACTTGCCTCTTTATGCCTTGGCTTACGATCCTGCAGCATTAATTTCGTTTTAAATGACTCTGAAGACAGTGCACAGTTACCACCTCATCTACTCAGATAAATAATTTGGTTAAAAAAAAATTGCTGTTGTCGTTTCTATCCAAGACCAAGAGCTTCTCACTTCACCAGCCACACAGACAAACCTTTGTTCGACAACCCCTACGCGTTTTTCCAGCGCTTGGCACAGAGGGACAGATTGTGCCTGGCAGAGAGAGGATGGATGGGTGAGGAGAGTGTCCCACCAGTGTGCCAGCCTGGTGGCTAACCACAGTCTGGCCAAGGGGCAGAGAAACTCTGCCAGTCTGTTTGAGCTGCCAGATTTCCTTAAAGGAAGTGATTTTCACCCCCTCCCTCACCAGCCTAGATCAAGCTTCAGCCCCTTGCAAATGTGTCCTGTTGTCAGTGGTTACCCAGATGTTGCAGGGCTTGTAATTCAGCTCCATGCAATGTTCATGGTGAAAGAGGTGAAAGAGAAGAGTGACATACAAAGGGACATTGATTTTCAAATGCTATTTTGTTCTGGAGTCCTATTCAATTACAAGAGACTGAAGCATCTCCCATTAGGCTTCTGGAAAAGGAACCTCCCCAAAGTTTTAATAGCAGCAGGTGCAGGCAAGGGTTGTTCACCCCAGCACTGCATGGTGTCCATGTGTGAGGGCAGCCTGTCCCAGGTCCTGCCTGGGAGCAGTAAGAGGTGGGGATCCAGTCCTGCAATAGGCCCAGGGAGGTGGTGGAGTCACCATCCCTGGAAACATTGAAGAGGAATCTGAACCTGATGCTGGAGGACATGGTTTAGGAGTTCCAGCAGAGTGGCAAGTTAATGGTTGGACTTGATCTTAGAGGTCTCCTCCAACCTTGATGATTCTATGACTTTAGGGCTGGACACAGACCCTCATGGAAACTGTTTGTTCCATAGTCTGGGTCTGGAATGAGCACCTTCTTGGGGTCCTTCACAGAAAAGATGGTTGTGGTCTGTCTCCAGCCCTGCATAGAGGAGACTTGATCCATATGCTAGACATATGGCACTGTCCCTGTATTTCAACAGAGAGGATGGTAAGCATCAGGACAGAGGAAGATGAAAGGTCTGCCTGATTTTTGCATCATACTCAGTTTCAAAAAGGCATCAGAAAGACTTTTTTTTTTCTCCATAAGAAGGTAGAAAGAGCCTAGAAATAAGGATCAAAGATTGACTCCATCTGCACACATATGGCTGAAAGCAGTTTTGAATTACAAACATACTGAGGGCACCTTTCACTTGTACAGAAGCAGCACCACCCATGGAGTGATTCAAAAGGAAAAGGGTTGGTTTAGCCTCCAAGTTGCACTTGCTGCTTAAGTAGCATCTGGTTAGGATCCTAGTTTCTTTTTTTGTTTAAATGCAAATAAAGAGAAGGTGCATAAAAATGCAAAAGACTTTAGATTAGACAACAGGAATTTTTCTCAGAAAACACCACCGAAGCTCAGCAGATCCAGAAAGTAAAAAACCTGCTATGAACAGGGGTAAAGAGGCAAAGTTTTATAACCAGTGAGGACAGGGATGGAAGAGCATCCACCAGGCAGTTCAACTTCAGCCAGCTGCACAACTTCTGCATCATAAAAGCTCATGTTTGCACTGAAAACACAACTGCTAACCTTCACCACTTGCATGAAAGATTCTTCAAATCAGATTAGAGCTGCTCAATCGCAGCTAAACTGGCAGTTTAATTTCGCTGCTGTCTGTTAATAAAGCAGGTGCTGCACAGCAGCTACATCTGGAACTGCCAATGTAAAGCCTTTAATTTACTCAGAAGTGAAATAATCAAATCTTATAAAGGAGAAAGAAAATAAAGGGGTGTAAGAATGCCACATGGCAATGCCTCACATTCCAAACAAGTATCTGCAAGATGATACTAAGTATGCTTCAATCATAATGCTGATTTTACATGAAAGTAGAATAGCTCCAGAAATGAAACAGAACTGCCACTTTTTTTTTTGGCCTTTTTCTGTCTCTTCTAGTTGCATCAGACATGCAAGCTACACAAATTTGCTTTTGCAAATGACCACAGAGAATCACAGAATTTTAGGGGTTGGAATGGACTTTACAGATCATCTAGTTCCAGAAGCAGTCGTGTCTGTGGTAGGTGCTGGATACCTACTTCATGTTTTACTAAAATTCCCAGTCAGCCTTTCAGCTGAACCAGAAGAAAAAACACAGTATCAAGCCCAGGTTCACTACCTTTGCCTGATGCCACATTGCCAGATGCTCCATGACACCCAAACCCTGGGGCTTACTGCTCACCTCTCATCTCAGCCAGAGCAGGGATGATACAAAATGCCAAGAACTGCCTGCTAGGGTGGAAAGCCCTGGAAGAAGTGGGTGGCTGCTGGCAGAGGCAGTTCCTCCACTTCTGGCCATGCCTCCTGTACAGAAACTCGAGGCACACAGAGCAAGACATCTCAAAAGAGATGACTGAGAGTGACCTCATGAATGGATTCAAGTCCATGAATGGGAAGTGCCAAGAGGATGATCAGACTCTGCTCAGTGGGGGAAACCAATAAAACAAGAGGCAACAGCAACAACTGATGCCCAGGAAGTTCCACCTGAACATGAGGAAGAACTTCTTTGCAGAGGTTGTGGATTCTCCCTCACTGGAGATATTCCAGACCTGTCAGGACACAACCCTGAGCCATGTGCTCTAGGGTGGCCCTGCTGGAGTAGGGAGGTTGGACCAGATGACCCATTGTGGTCCCTTCCAACCTAACTGATTCTGTGATTGTGATTTCACAGCACCATGAGAAGAAGCTGTTAAACTACAGCATTGATTAAAGGTTTAAAGGCTTCACAGCAAGATGAGACAGAGAGACTGAGGCTGAGTTTGCAGCCTGGAGAGGAGCTGGAGGCACAGAAGAGAGGAAGATCCCAGAGCATCTCAGGTCCCAGAGTAAAGAAAGAAAAGAAAAGCATTGAAAGGAAATTGATACAAGCACAGCAGCAATTTCTGCCATAGACACAAATGTTTTGAGTGCTCGCCAAGTAATAAAAAAGAGCTGTTTTTAGAAACCCTTCCCAAGTGGCTGGTTAATGCATCAACAAACAACTCTGCCTTCGTGAGGTCAGTCCCCAGCTGTGTGTGCAGCAGCTCCACTCACAGCTATGAGAAAGCCCCACACTTTCAGCAAATACCTTCTCAAAGGGGATGCTCTCCCTTGCCTCCCTTTCCAAAAGCTATTCAAACCTCTCCAGTCATCACATACCAGCCTGTTTAGAGACACCGAGCTGATTACACTTGTTTATACATCCAAAATGTGCTCACAGAATGACTTAATGCCTGTTATTAGCACTTGACACGATGGGCTGGTTTTCTCAACACAACTGCAGCTTCACTCAGTGCTCAGGCAATCCCCCAGAGAGCAATCCCAAGACATTTCTGCAGCTTAGCCACACCTGGGCAAGCTGGCTCTCACCTCTGGACAGATCAATAGCAGTGACTAAAAGATGTATGATGCTCTCAGCTGAGCAAGTACCATGTAGCATCTCTGACACTAGTCAGCTCCCAGAATTGTTAGTGTTTATCTGCTCCCCCATTACTTGCATCAGCTTTCTCAGTGCTGACTGCTGGGATGATCCAGTTCTAAAAAGCTCCACTGCTGCACTGTACATCTTAAATTATACATGCAGTGCCCTGCCATAGGAGAAAAGCAAAGTGATTTATTTCTGGTGAACAAAAAGCATCCTCTTTGCCTCAAAACAGTAATTACTGTGGGCCACATTCCAATGCTGGTCTTAGTCACAGCAGAAGTTCCTAGAACAGAGATTATTTGTGGAGAAAGGTATTTCTCAGCAGGTATCAGGATGTTGGTTTTCAGCCCTAAAGCCTCTACGTTAAATACCACATCTTTAATTATTTCAATTTACCTTTAATCAAAGGATGTGAAACTGCAGTGCCTTCCTTTCTCTTTGCTGATAGCTGCTGCCAGAGATATGCAGAAAAGCAATTAATTGCTGCAAATTTTTGAGCAGAAATAGCTACGCAGGTATCTGTGAAGATGCTAAAAATGTCAGAAGCAAAGCAAGACAAATGTCAATGTTCTTAAAAATAAATATCTACTTAATGCAACATTTACCTAAATGTTTGGCAAAAAAACAGTAAATAAGGAATTTGAATCCTGATGTGTAGCACAATTACATACTGAGGCTCAAAGGGTAAACTCCACCCCTGCACTGAAAGGCAGCCCAAGATGAAAATCTCATTCCAAGCCTTGATATCATCTGTGCTAGCCCTCAGCACAAAAGTGGATTTTATCCAACATACGGTGACTTTGTAAACAACCCACTTCCTTTTTACCAATACAGAGTTCAGTTTTCTAATGTTTCCTGCCACATCCACAACAGTTCCTTATCAAACCCCACACCCTGGCAGAGTGTTGGGATTTATTCTCCCTTTTTCCATCCACTGGGGCCTCTTGGCCACTGCTCTGCAGGACCCAAGCCTTGGGCCCCCACAAGACCTGCTGTCCTGAGCTCTAAACAGAAGTCCCTGTGCCAGGCAAATAATAAATGAGTGTCTCTTGCAGTCTCACAGTTTCTCAAATAATGCAGGTGGCTCTTCCAGTGAGCTGACTCACTCCCTCAGCTGTCTCCATTCTGCATGCACATCTGCAAGCAGTATCAGTAATGATTTTGCTTTCTAGCAGGCTACTGACACAAGTGTTAAAGAGTGAAAAGCCAGCAAACTATCCCTGAGGAACCACACTATACACACCAGCTAGCTCAGAGGTGATTCCCTCCATCCATCTCCATCTGGAGATCCAGTAGCATCAAAAACATTTTCTGCTGGGCATTGTTCTCTTTCTGTGTGGATCAAGATGTGAAGGAGACCCACTCAGAAGACTACTCCAATTTTTATCAGGCAAGTTTGGAATCTTGGTAAAGTAAAATGCATCAGGCTGATTTGACAGGATCTGTTTTTCTTAGGCTCAGGTAGATAGATGCTAACAAAGTGCTGCTCCCTTGATTTGTTATTAAAGGACTCCTATTTCAGTTGTTCCATTATTTTGCTTTGGATCAATGTCAAGCTGACAGACCTATACTTACCACCAGCACTCAATTTTCATAGCATGTTAACTGTGCACTTTTTTCCATGCACTGACTAAAAAGCAACATACAGAGGTCAACAGAGCTCCTATCTCCAGGCCTTTAAAATTTCACAGATACAAATTTCTTGGGCTTAATGATTCCAAAATGTTCAGAGTCAGCAGTTGTGCTGCATAACCTTCTCTAGCTGGTGTCTCAATGGAAAAGACTTTAATTTCATTACCTGTGATAGAGCTACATCTTCTAATTGCTAGCAAAACTGCATTAGCACTGGCTTGAGTACCAATCTCGACTGAAACAATCAAAACTGAGCCAGTCTCCAGGTTGGACATACAAAGCTTCCACCTGAAAAGCTCCTGGAAGCCAATTTCAGCTCTGCACAAGCTCATCCTGTCAGCTCGATGAGAATATGCTCTTTTCTAGAACATTTAAGCATTTCTGGCCAAGCTATAACAATTTCTTTGACACTTGTTTGATGGACCAGGAAGGAGTATAGAGGGCTTCATGCCAAAGAGTTAAATCTCTTCTAAACCAGAAGAAAAGAAAAGCTTTGTTCTTCTTAATTTGGGTTATGAGCAAGATATTGGATCACTTCCTAATTGGACTGGACTGATTTATTCCCCCCCCAAAAAAAACCTGTGCTGGAAGCAATCATTATAAGGTAATGTTCAACTTCATATACATACTAGAACAGTGACAGAAAACAGCAAATGTCCTCACATGCACTGGCAGCTCCTAAACCTGCAGGGGTTGGACTGCCTGACAGGGAGAGAGCTGAGACCTTGACACTGCTCAGACTAATAAGCACATGCTTGACTAAGATTTGAACAGCAGCTGTAATTGCCATCTGCATCATTTGCCTCTGCCATGTACAAACAGTGGCAGACCCAGATCCTTCAAATATTCAAGGAGGAAATTCAAGATGTCAAGATGTGCCTCCCCCTCACAGGCTGAGGGTCAGGGTACACAACTCAAATTATCTATCTTTTTCACACAATACCTCCCCTCCTTTGGATCACTTCTGACAAGGTAGTGCTGCAGCTTGATCTACTGTGAAGTTCTGTGCAAGCTGTGCAAACTTATCTTCCTCATGGAGGGCAGAAGGAGGAATCTTCAGACCACAAAGATTGCACTTACATAGCCTAGATATGATCAGCTAATATAGAAACATAACACTCTTCCCAGCATCCCAGTAATATCTAACTCATCCTAATTTCCTGCTGTTTCTTTCATGAGATGGCACATCAAACCAGCTGTGGCAGCAAACACACCCCTCAACAGGCTGGAGATGCTGCACAAAGTGCTCCTGCATTCCCATCACAGGAGTTCCCACGGAATGGGCCTCACTAGATCCCTGTCAGCAATTCCCTTTCCACTGCTTCAGCTTGTTCCAGCTGTGTGATGCAGAGCAACAGTTCATAGGCAGACAAGGCAGGACTGAACAATGCCTACAGGGAAGCTGGAGAGATTCTGTGTTAGGAGCTGCAGGGACAGGACAAGGGGCAATGGGGACAAATTGAAAGAGGAGAAATTCAGGTTGGATATCAGGAAGAAGCTTTTTCTTGTGAGGGTGGTGAGGCACTGGCACAGGTTGCCCTGGGAGGCTGTGGCTGCCCCAGCCCTGGCAGTGTTCACAGCCAGGTTGGATAAAGCCTTGAACAACCTGATATAGTGGAAGATGTCCCAGCCCAGGGCAGGGGTTGGGACTGGATGATCTCTAAGCTCCATTCCAACCCCTAAAAATTCTATGATTCTATGATTCTTATTTGCATCATCAGAGATACAGCTCCTTATCCTTCTCAGAGAAAAACCACTCCCTCCCCAATTACATTCCAAAAATCCATTGCAGATTTTACTGGCACCAACGACAGAAACCACATTGTCAGTATGAAAGATGAAACTGCACCGTAAGGAGGAATCAATGCCCACTTTTGTGCAAAAACACAGTCCTAGAAAGCTACGAAAACATTCAGGAACAACAGCTCTTTTATTTGGCCTCGATACTGCCCTCGTGTTCAATCCAGTTCACCAAAAGAAGACAACCCCCTATCATTAAAGATGATCTCATTGAAAAGCAGCTCCTAGGAAGTTTCTTGCATGGGAGGTTTGAACCGTCAGCCCTGATGCAGCCTGACTGGGAGCGGTGTTTGCTCAGCACATTCTGGTGGTTTCAGAGACAAAGCCAGCATTCCCAAGGCTCCAGATAATCAAGCAGATGAAGTCATGCACTCTGCATGCTCCAGAAAGAGAAATGGATGGGGGTGGGGGTGGTGTTAGAGACAGGAATGGGGAATCACAATCAGCACTAACATGCAGAAAAGGAGGGGGAAAAAACATAGAATTTTAGGGATTGGAATGGACCTTAGAGATCAGCTAGTCCCAACCTCCTGCCCTGGGCAGGGACACCTCCCACCAGAGCAGGTTGCTCAAGGCTTCATCCAACCTGGCTGTGAACACTGCCAGGGTTGGGGCAGCCACAGCCTCCCTGGGCAACCTGGGACAGTGTCTCACCACCCTCACAGGAAAAAACTTCTTCTAATATAAAACCTAAATTTTCCCTCCTTCAATTTGAACCCATTGCCCCTTGTCCTGTCCCTGCAGCTCCTAACACAGAGTCCCTCTGCAGCTTCCCTGGAGCCCCTTCAGATATTGAAAAGTTGCTCTGAGGTCTCCACACAACCTTCTCCTCTCCAGGCTGAACAGCCCCAACTTCCTCAGCCTGTCCTCATAGGGGAGATGCTTCAACCCTCTTGTCAACTTCATGGTCCTTTAATGTTCCCCTTTTAATGGTTCTTTGCACGAATGACACACTGGCATTACCAATAAAACAGTAGTTGAAGGGATGAAGCATTTAAACCCAGAAGTCAGGCTCACAGAGTCCATCTAAATGCAGACACTACAGTGGAGCACCTAGGTCTATGTGTTCTCCTCAAGGACAAAGACCTTTGGTGACTGCAGAACTAAGTACTGAATTACGGTGGCTTATTTCAAGGACCTCAATTAAGCATCACCTTGTTATTATCCTTGTCTCTTGAGGAAGGTACTGCTAATACCAGTCAACAACATGTAGAAATAAAAGGTGAACCACATGCTTACAACAAACCCTTCCATTTTGGAGTGCAGAGCAGTTCCTGGTACTGGTACTTCAAGGGCAGCCAAAGGTTGAGCTAGGATTAGATATTGAGAACACTAAACATTTCAGAAAGCAACTGAGGTTCTAAGAGGCCTTGGGTTTTGGAGTTCAACACCAACTGCTTAAGGGAAATACATCCCCAACCCTTTCTAGAAAACCTTGTACGAGTTGCTTAAAACCGGAAAACATTGTATTGACCTCTCCCTGAACTCCTGTGCCTTTTCATACTCATCTCTGCCTGCAAACCCTCCAGGGATGGATCTGGCCTCACACTGCAGCATATTTCTGGGGCTTACACTGCAATTAGGTGTAATTATAATGGACAGTTTTCTTTTCAGATTGGGCAGAGAGTTTGGTGAAAATCCTTTCCATTCTCATGTGTTTTCAATCATTTTTTCCTCCTCCTTGCATGCATCTCTTTCCAGTTTGAAAACACATCATTTCCCTGCAGATAACACAGCTGGATAGGTCCAGCATGTTACCTTCTTAAAAGCTTCTTTTTTACCTAATTCCTTATTCTTATTTGAACTCTTGCTTTATGCTTTCTTCCACCAGGGTAGGGATTATGAGCATGGTTTCTGCAGCTGGGTGTAAGTGTACTGCATTCCAGTTATCTGCTGAATATTAGATGCAGCCACCTCTGGATAAACTGGAAAACTGCCAAGGAAACACTTTTTCAAGGAAAGCCTATGCCAGGCAGCTGCAGTCAGGATCAATCCAATCCTACTGCCACTGAAATGGCAGCATGAAACTTCAACAGTGAAAACAGTTTACTCTGCATCATTCCAGCCATGGATAAAACACAGCCAGCATCTCTGTTGTCAAACATCCTGCCGTCTCTTGCCACATTGATTTCACTTCATGCTGGGTCTAGTGGCAAAATCTCAGTGCTAATGAAGTTAATGGGAGTGTCACCACTGGATTCAAGAGGGCTGAGATATCACAGTCATAAAATTCCTTCCGCCCACCTCTGAGCTTAACGACTGTGCCTGTTACACCCAGCACGGAGGAGCTGGGGTTGATCCAATATCCTTTTAAGTTAATGGAAAGGCTCCCACTAACTTTAATGAGGACTGAGATAGATGTGTTAGTGGATGAGAGCACTTTGTTTGAGAGAGGGAAGATGTTCTACAGCCACTTACATTGTGGTTTTAACCCCTTGTGTACTTTTTTTTGCACTTCTCTTATTCCCCGTGTTTGCCACGAAGTTGCTAAGAGCACTGGAGCATCTCCCCTATGAGGACAGGCTGAGGGAGTTGGGGCTGTTCAGCCTGGAGAAGAGAAGGTTGTGTGGAGACCTCAGAGCACCTTCCAGGAGCTGAAGGGGCTCCAGGGAAGCTGCAGAGGGACTTTGTGTTAGGAGGTGCAGGGACAGGACCAGGGGCAATGGGGACAAATTGCAAGAGGGGAAATTTAGGTTAGATATTAGGAAAAGGTTTTTTCCCTGTGAGGGTGGTGAGACACTGTCCGGTGGGCTTGGGCTGCCCCAACCCTGGCAGTGTTCACAGCCAGGCTGGATGAAGCATTGAGCAACCTGATATAATGGAAGGTGTCCCTGCCCAGGGCAGGGGGTTGGGGCTGGATGATCTCTAAGCTCCATTCCAACCCCTAAAATTCTATGACTCTATGTTGATGCCAGTCATTGCCGATAACAATTTTGCAACAGTGGGGGAAAGAAACCTCTCATCAGTCATTCAGGTTTTTACTCTTTCCTCCTTCTACCATTTAATATAAGCAGTAACTGTTGGGAGAATCTGAATATAAACAGAAGCATTCAGGAGAGAAAAAATCTTCATGTAAAAATGCACTAAAAAGAAATTGTATGCGTAACTGTGCTTGAGAACATGTCACAGCCTCAGTTGTGCCTGCAGCTTACAGCAACCTCTCTGCATTAAGGTAATGTCTTTTGTTGGGAGGCAGCATCAGTAACCAAACAGCTGTGACAGCAGAGATGTGCTTAAGGGAAAAGTATTGCTTTTGTACTGATGACAATCAATAGATCCGAGTTAATGCTCTTCCCTTTCTGAGTATTGCTGGAGATTCATTCCTCCTCCTGCTCTCTCTTGTCTCCCCACCCCATGCTTGCTGCATGGATAACTCACACCTGGGTACCTCAGCTTTCTCTTGTTCTAGCCCATGCTCAGTTTGACTTCAAATACCATTCCACAGGGCACCTTCTTAAAAAAGGGCTTACCTACCCCTCTTAATGCTGCTCTCTTTAAGCCTTATCTTTGGTATTAAGTCATGTGTGAAAACTGAGCAAATTTGCAGGGCCATGTGCAGGGCTGAAATGACATTCACAGTTACCTGAAGCACCAGCCCAGGGGGTTTTAATGCCATGGCACTGGAGGGAAACACATTCCAGTTCTGGCCTGGCCACCCACGTCTCCATTTTTAATATTTTTTTTTTGGATCCCGAGTGTATTCTCAGACCGGTGTATTAAAAATGGAAATGAATAACCAGCAGCTTAACAACAGCCATTAATCCTCTGTAAGCACACTTCTGCATGAATCTATTCATTCTCATTTCCAAGTTTTCAGAATTAAAGGGCTTGATATAGTACATGCTACCTATTCCCTTTAATTAAACAACCTCCCACTGTTGAAGCAGGTGAAATATTTCATCAGTCAAGAGCATGCACAGCTCTCATGCAGAAAGTTTTTGGCTTTGCCTAGCACACAATAAAACATGGAACATCAGCTGAAGTTTCTTGGCTCACATTAAATCCCATTTGTGGCAGAAGCAGCAGGGGAATTAATTCCCTGGCATCTTTATGACATGTACCTTCAGAGAGAATTGCACAGTTCAGATTTATATTGGATATCCTCTGTCTGCTTCCTCACAGACCAAAGTGTGACTCAGACCAACAGCAAAAAGAAATGATTAATAACACAGCTGGTCACCTGAGTGACAGCAAAGCAGTGACCTACAGGAAATAGTCCTGCAGCACCAAAGCAATTTCACATGAACAAATGCCCATTCATGTGATGAATCCATGTGATTTGGCAACTCTGGCAAGGAATTTGAGCAGCAGAGGGATACACTGTCTAAGCAGTGCTGAAAAAGGAAAAGACTAGCTGTGTTTACACTTCTCAGTGTGGCAAAGCACATGGAAGAATTGGGAGCTCTAACAAGCCAGTGGCAGAAAAATGCACAGTACTATTTCTTAGTTCCCTCTATTTTGGGGGGAGTCTACAAAGAGTGTGCACAGTGTTCAGAAGTAATCATAGAATCAACCGTGTTAGAAGAGACCTCAAAGATCATCAAGTCCAACCCTACTGTGGTTACTAGACCTTGGCACTAAGTGCCACATCCAGTCTCAGCTTGAAAACCTCCAGGGATGGTGAATCCACCACCTCCCTGGGCAGCCCATAATATATCTGCTGATATTTCATGATTTATTATCATTCTAATAGAAAATGGAAACATACCACTGTCAACAAGGTGAACATTCACACATCCAAGACAAAACAAAGTCTGTAGAGTTTTTTTTTAATGGTGCTTCATGAGCAGGTTGTGCTTTCAAGTTTTATCTGTGACTGAGAAATCTCACACACTGAACACACATAGACAAAAGGAGAGAACATTGGTGACAGCATTGGGGTGGTATAAACACAGGGAGTCATTTGACATAGGTGCCCAATTTCCATGCAGGATTGTAGCCCTGCCTGCACAGATGAGTTTAGGACTAGAGGAGGGGTAAGCAGCAGAGCAAGCAGGAGCACAGGCATTTCAAGAAGTCATGTTTTCAAGCCCAGAACTGACAACTGGTGATTTCTTTGAGGCTTTAAAGTTTTTAGGTCACTTTGAACAAGCTTCCCTTAAGCATGTGCAATGCAAGTCATTCCAGAAAGTCCCAGAGGCCTAACACCATCCCCTTCATGGAATCAGATTACAAGGAAAACTTGGGTCGTCCAAGAAACACCAACTAATAACAAAGTCATCTCTGGCAGTCCCAGTGGACTGCAGTGTAGGAGGCTGTGAATCACTGAAGACGTGGGAAAATGGCAGCAAAAGAAAGGAAAACAGAGCAGCTCACAGCAGATAAACAGGTGTAACCTCACCAAATCCTTTTGCAAGCAGTTGTCAGAACCTGATCCCTGCCTGGAAACTCACTGCTCTTTTCTTTCAAGTATCCAACCTCCAACACTAAACATCTTATAATGAATTCCAGAGTAATAACTGCAATATTAAGTTTGTGAATCTAGCCAGTTCCAGCCAGTACAGAAGAAAGGAACATCACTAAGCAGCAAGGACTGAGAAGCTGAAACAAAGAGAACCCAAGAGGAATAAAACCAGATTTAGCTATGGTTTGTGTTGTATTGCTATACCAACACAAATATAAACATCAAAACCCATGAGATGAAGAAATTGAAAACCACCATTCATAATCTACCTTTTGACCTCATTCACATATTGAGAAAGTTTCTCCCTGCAATGGTGCAACATGTGACTGCCTCAAAAACAAGACCTGAAACGGAGGATATGTGGGACATTGTCTCCTCCGTAATTCCAGAAGGCTGAGGGAAAATGTTTCTACATACAAATACAGGCTGGGCAGAGAATGGATTGAGAGCAGCCCTGAGGAGAAGAACTTGGGGTTACTGGTGGACAAAAAGCTGGACATGACCTGTCAATGTGCACCTACAGCCCAGAAAATCAACTGTCTCCTGGGGCCGCACCAAAAGCAGTTTGGCCAGCAGGTCAAGGGAGGTAATTCCATCCATCTACTCCAATGCCATGAGACCCCACCTGGAGTACTCTGTCCAGCTGTGGGGGTGTCAGCACAGGAATGACATGGATCTGTTGGAATGAGTCCAGAGGAGAGCCATGAAGATGATCAGGGAGCTGGAACATCTCCCCTATGAGGACAGGCTGAGGGAGTTGGGGCTGTTCAGCCTGGAGAAGAGAAGGTTGTGTGGAGACCTCAGAGCACCTTCCAGGAGCTGAAGGGGCTCTGTCCCGTCCCTGCCCAGGACAGGGGGTTGGGACTAGAAGATCTCTAAGGTCCATTCCAACCCCTAAAATTCTCTGATTCTATGACTATTCCAAATGTGAAATCAAGCAAATAAGACAAGAAAGCAAGAGGATTCTTTTCTTCTTCAACTAGAGGTTTCTAAGTTCAGAATAAGTATAATATTCTTTAAATTCCTCCTATTAAGAAGGCTTTGCCCAGGACAGGGGGTTGGGACTAGAAGATCTCTAAGGTCCATTCCAACCCCTAAAATTCTCTGATTCTATGACTATTCCAAATGTGAAATCAAGCAAATAAGACAAGAAAGCAAGAGGATTCTTTTCTTCTTCAACTAGAGGTTTCTAAGTTCAGAATAAGTATAATATTCTTTAAATTCCTCCTATTAAGAAGGCTTTGTCCATTAAACCTATATCTATCAATTTCCTCTAGCTCAGATCAAAAAACATTAGGAAAGGGAGCTCTGAAGTTGGAAAGCTGAATTTTAATAACCATAAAATCTGAGAAAAGCCATAGGGATTCTGTAGCAAAAAACTTAGGAAGTCAGGTTCAGTTAAAGAACAGTGCAATAGTTCATACTGAAGTAAGCATGAAATCCTCTTTCATCTGACATTTTCTTTGCAGATTTGGCACCATCTCCATTTTTTATCCTTTTTGCAAGACTGGTAAAGTAAATATGCTTCTCCTATGATAGTTTAGAAAACACAGATGTATAATTCAGTCAGCTGCTCTGGAATAGAAGTTAACATTTCTGATCCCCTATATCCTCTAAAATTAGGCCTCTTAAAATCATACGGGCAAGTGCCTTAATACCTTCTGATATCAAACAAAAGTCAGTAAGAAATGAATTGTATTAGAGCTTGATCCAAAGCCAAGTGTAGTCACTTTGATCTTTCCATTAAATTTCAGCCTGCCTTGGTATAAGCCCTTAGAAAATATGTAAAGTAAATGTTGTGGCTCTTTGTGGTTATTGCATAATGCTGTGAGGCTCTTTGCAAATAATTTTCTCTTTCTGCCTCTCAGTTCATGGCCACTGCCCATTAAAAAACAAAACATTATCAAACTATCAATCAGGGTGCCAGATAAGGTACATGTGTACATATCAGTATAGGCAGCACCACTGAGGGGCAGTGATTTTGTGTCTGAACTGGCATTACACAAGAATCTTGCTAAAATACTCAGCATTGGTGAGGCCACACCTCAGTGCTGTGCTCAGCTTTGGGCACTCACTGCCCAAAGGCCATTGAGGCACTGGAGCGAGTCCAGCCAAGGGCAACGAGGGCAGCAAAGGGCTGGAAAACCTGTGGGATGAGGAAGGGCTGAGGGAGTTGGGTTTGTTTAGCCTGGAGAAGAGGCTCAGGGGTGACCTCCTGGCTCTCTGCAACTCCCTGCCAGGGTTGGAGAGAGGTGGGGGATGTGTGTCCTGCCATGGCTGCAGGGAGAGGACTAGAGGGAATGGCCTTGAGCTGAGCCAGGGCAGAGTCAGATTGGATGTGAGGAGAAATGTTTTCCCTGTGAGGGTGTTGAGGCACTGGGATATTGCCCAGGGAGGTGGTAGAGTCACCATCCCTGGAAGTCTTGAAGAAGCATCTGGACCTGATGCTGTAGGATACGGTTTAGAGTTTAGGGGTTCCAGCAGTGACAGGTTAATGGTTGGACTTGATCATAGAGGTCTCCTCCAACCTTGATGATTCTCTGACTCTGTGGTTCTAACAAGCTTGTGTAGTCAACACACATGGTGAGTGTTAACTGTAAGCATTTACCAGAAGACAGCACCAGGACTGGCCAGCTTCCTGAGATCCAGGGCAAGAAATCTGAGGGAGGAAACATTGCCAAACCTCCCTAGGGGCTGGAAAGGACAAGGCTTACAGGAAGGATGAATGACTTGCAGAGAAAGAAACATCTTCATTAACTCTTCCTATTTTTGCAGTACCTGTCTATCTATCATCTTAGACGACCATGAAAATCTCTAGCTGTCTAGATCACAATTTATCATAGCTTAATTTCAAAAGACTGTTCTTCCTAATTTCTGCTGACACAGATCCAAGCTTGTGGGAAAATATCTCTTTCTTTTTCAGGCTAGTAAAAGATGGCTTTCATCACCAGGCAGCACAGCAGCCAAAAGCCCAGGGAAGAATTAGTTCAGTGTACCATGCTACAAGTTCACAACTCACTTCTACCCATCCTGAGTAGGAGGAGATGGGTCCCATTCAGAAGTAGAAGTCCCCACAAGAACTGATGAGGAACCATGAAAGAGAATGAGTCAGACAGTATCACTAAGAAGAAAGGTATATTTTAGTCCAGATTCACTGCTTTTGCAATGATGTTCTTTTGCTTTAGAATCAGAAGCACCACAGTGAATTTCAGTGCTTTTCAGGTTTTGCTTTGCCCTAACATATGTGTGCTGGTAATTCTGCTATTACAGCTGCATGATTAAGACCTCTTCATTGAAAAGAGGTGACTCAGAACTGACACACACCTATTTTTTTACCTCTCCTCACCAAGTTCTACACATCATCAGCTCTCAGTCCAACTCAAATATATGTGGATGTGAAATGACAGTCTTGACAGAGCCTCATACTGGTCTTCCATTGGGGATGGAGCAATCTTGTACTCTCTGGATATTGATGGCAGGCAACATACTCATCTGGTAGTATCTGTAGCAGTAGTATTGTTTGCTGCCAGTATGACTACACAACTATTTTCATATACACTGTGAAAGTCTGGTGTGAGGAGAAGCAGGTTGAAGGGTTTTATACCATGTATCAGTCTTAAAATTGAAAAAAAAAGTATCTGTATCAGTGCTGCAAAACAGATTGCAGAAGCCAAAAGGATCTGTCCCCAAGCCATTGGTGTGATGGGGAAGGTGGAAAAGCAGATGACTTTTAATGCAATTACAGACATGACTGAAATTGTTCAAACATTGGTTCTCCCTTCAGATGGCACTGAGCTCACCAAGGATTAGGTACCTGTGTGCAGACTAGGACAGGTATTCATGGTACAACTGTGATCAAACCCTTCCCCAGCAATCACCCTGCTGTGGAAAGGTGTGCAAGGATTCTGAATGGATAAGCAAATCAGTTCTGGAACAAATCAGATTTGAAGAAATCTTATGCACACACACATCTATCTGGGACCAAGGGGATTTCTTAGATGCTTTCATTTCCTACTGCAGAAGCTGAGGCTGGCTGTTCAAGCCCACTGCTATTTATACCATCTCTGCATCTTGAGAGAAAAAGCATGAATGGTTTCAGAATCAAACTAAGTTCCTGTGGCCTGGGCCTGCTGAGCCCTGTCAGTCCCTTAGCAAAAGCCTTGTGCAATTATCCTGAACTCCACTCCTGCTCACTGGTGCCAACATATGCATCACTCCATTCATGTGGGTGAGCACACTCCTAACAATGCTATCTGTCACCAGCCCTTTTATGATGCTTCATTTCCATGGCTCCTTGGTGTATACTCTTTGTCTGCTCTCCATCATCACTGTACAGCACATGACAATTATTTTGGCTGCTCTCTTCAGTTTGAGCTCTTCCTCCCTTTTGTCTGTGAGCTGGGGGCTATTTTTTTCCCTATTTTTTTTAATTAAAGGGCTTTGTTTATGACATCAGGTTTTGAATAAAGACTTTATAGCACACACCATAATTGTAACAGTCCAAATAAACAGCCCAAACTGGCATTTACAGCTCTAACACTGTGATGTGGTGATGTGCCAGTGTAACAACTCCACTCTATCAGCATAAATATGCATCAATGCAATTCAAGCAAATCAGAGCTCATAAAAACTGCTACAGCTGAACTGTCACTCTCTTGAAGGATTCCTTGCTATTCTCTCTGTTTAGTACTGGAAAATACCACCCAGTATTGCTGTACTCCACACTTCTTTACACACCCAGGCTGCAGAGGAGCAGGGTCACTTCCCTG
>NW_008652204.1:11822-14982 GCF_000695815.1 Acanthisitta chloris | reverse complement strand
CAGCAAGGAACAGGCTGTCAGGCAACTCTATTAGAATCATAGAACCATCAAGGCTGGAGAAGACCTCGAAGATCATCAAATCCAACCATTAACCAAGAGAGAGGGGACAGGTAAGCACTCCCAAATACCAACACAAGAATTTCACTGCCCCTGTTTTGATCAGCATGCTGTGTGGCATTTGGGGTAAACATGCAGAAATACTGACCATGCAATTTCCCCCTCCCATTTCAGGGTTGGAGCTGCTTAGCCTGTTTCAGCACCAAGCCTTCCACACTGAGAGCTCATGCACTGAAGCTCTGAAGTCAAGTTGCTGGTTCAAGCTGGGACTATATCACCCAAGAACAGGTTTGCTCAAGCATGTTAGATGTTAGGAGAAATGTTTTCCCTGTGAGGGTGTTGAGGCACTGGGATATTGCCCAGGGAGGTGGTGGAGTCACCATCCCTGGAAGTGTCTGAGAGGCATCTGGATCTGACACTGGAGGATCTGGTTTAGGGTTTAGGAGTTCCAGCAGTGGTAGGTTAATGGTTGGATTTAATGATCTTAGAGGTCTCCTCCAACCTTGATGGTTCTATGATTCTAATAGAGTTGCCTGACAGCCTGTTCCTTGCTGCTCCCACAGCACAAATACAGCTCCATGCAGGGAAGTGAGCCTGCTCCTCTGCAGCCTGGGTGTGTAAGGGACAAGTGTGGAGTACAGAAATCTTTCCTCTTCATCAGGTAGGCTCTAAATATTAAAGGCTGAAAATGGAGAGAGAGAGTAGAGATGATTGAAGGCAAGAAGAAGTTGAAAAACTGAAGTGCAAATGGGGCAGGAAGGCAGAGCAGATGAACAAAGCACAGGACAAACAGGATTCAACCAGCTCAAATGAAAACAATGCCAGACCATATGTAACGACACTAGAAAACATGGAAGAAAAATTCATTCATCTGAGTCATCATAAAAGTTGTAGTTAACAGTAAAACAAGAAAAATTCAAGCTAGATGGCTGCATGGTGCCCTACCCTCAGAGGTTCAGAACTGTAGTATGCACAGCTTGGTTTTGGATATGTTCCTGAATGTGTCTGGGTTTGTTCTTCAGAAGTTCTAAGACTATTTCAGAATTTGTGTCCTGCTAATGCTGAGGAAAGCAATCTCCTCCTTCCATCAGCAACTGAAGGAGTTCCTGACATTGCCTTATAGAATGAGCTCCTCCATTCTTACAGTTACGATTTACAAGCATTTACAGAGCAATTTTATTTCAACCAGAACTGTAACTTGGTCCCTTAATTTCTTTCCTAAAGAATGTTCATTCTATCAGCACAAAGTGATTCCCAGTACAAGCATAAAGTAGGAAAGCACCTTTGGCTCTCATTTCCCCCACCACAGGATCATGCAATTCATCAAAAAGAGTATTATTTCCCAATAAGCCAACATTGGATGGAAACAACACTGCTTCAAATGATCCCCAAAATTCCAGAACAGCAGCCAAGGACAAGGAGACTTTCTGGGAAGTAACAGGACTGCAAAAGACAGATGCATGTGCATTTTGCCATCAAGGGGCCAAAATCACCATCTGGCCAAGGACTGACCTGAAATTGCTAACTTTTGAAACATGCTCAGATTTCTCATTTTTACAGAAGAGGTAACACTGAAGAGCATCAGAAGGCTGAACAGGTGTGGCTATATCCTGCTTCACAGAGACAAGCCAGAGAAGTGGCACACCTATCAGAAAATCATAGAACCATCACGGTTGGAGGAGACCTCTAAGATCATTGAGTCCAACCATTAACCTGTCACTGCTGGAACCCCTAAACCCTAAACCAGATCCTCCAGTGTCAGGTCCAGATGCCTCTCAGACACTTCCAGGGATGGTGACTCCACCACCTCCCTGGGCAATATCCCAGGGCCTCAACACCCTCACAGGGAAAACATTTCTCCTCACATCTAACCTGACTCTGCCCTGGCTGTTTGACCATTCCCTCTAGTCCTCATTCAAAGTTACCTGTAAGCACAAGAAACCACACTGTGTCTTATTAACACAAAACATCAAACACTGATGATTTCAGCACCCACTGTTGAATTAGTGAAGCCAAATGACAAAAATAACTGGATTTAATGAGTTTTCTGTGGCACTCACATTTCTGATGGGTTCTTCAACAACTTGTTCTTCACCCTGCAGGCTGTGCTTAGCCCAAGCCAGTTGCACAAAGAGCCCTGAATACATCATAGAAATCTCTCCTAACATAATCACAGTTCCCCTGTCTTTGGTGGAGACAGGTTATAGCACCATAAATTTGGGCTGATATCAGTGCAAAACCAAGTAACAAAAAGGAATATCCCACTTTTCACTGGGATATAACCCTAGAAGGATTTTCAGTAGGAAGGCTGCCACAAACACCAGTACCCTTCATTTCCTTGGGGCCTTAGCTTTCACCTTCCCTACTGTGGTGCTAATTCCTGGAATTTACTTATGTCTAAACATATTGTACACCAAAAAAAAGGATTAAGTTTCACTTTTACAAATTAGCTATGTATATTCAAACAAAAATAAACATCTTAATTCTCTAAAGAGAAACCATCAAGATACTTGCTTAATGATAGCAGGAGCCTGTTCACTCTGCCTGTCTGCTGGTGCCCTTACCCACAATTCTTTATTGGCTCTATTATCATCATAATCTATGGACTTAGTATTCCAAACATTCCAGCTGCCCACAACTGAAGGGCCTCTTTGCATTACCCATTATAATTGCACTGAATGTGCTACTGGTTCTATGACATAAAAAAGAATGCAAAAAAAAAATCATCAAGCTTATTTTAACTTGACAGAGTTGAACCCAGGTGAAAAACCAAGTCAGTAACCCACAGAACCCACTAATTAATTACCATAGAGATGTATGCATCCAATCTAATGGAGATCAAAATTTCAAAAGTAGCCCATTATTCACCAACAATTTCAATTACAGCTGGGAGAATAATTGCAGTTAACATATTCTCTGTGGCCTGGCTGACACTCAAGAGATGCTTCTTGGCAAGAAGCTCAGAAGCAAACTCTTTGAGGACTAGAGGGAATGGCCATAAGCTGAGATAGGGGAGAGACAGATTGGATGTGAGGAGAAATGTTTTCCCTGTGAGGGTGTTGAGGCACTGGGATATTGCCCAGGGAGGTGGTGGAGTCACCAT
>NW_008652204.1:10693-11781 GCF_000695815.1 Acanthisitta chloris | reverse complement strand
TGGGGTTTAGAGGTTCCAGCAGAGTGGCAGGTTAATGGTTGGACTCAATGATCACAGAGGTCTCCTCCAACCTTGATAATTCTGTGATTCTGGCTTGAAAACTGGAGCAAGACACCTCTTTTGAAGCCTTCCCTCAAAAATCAAAACCAAAAAACCCACCATCACCACCACCACAGTCCCCAAAATCCCAGTTCTCCCCTTCTGAAGGTGACTACTATTTTCTAGAGCAGGACATTAACAATTTTATCCATCTATTCCTTCAGTAAGATGAAAGATCAGCATTAATTTGTTTACCTTTGTCATACTTCCTGCACTAGTGCTGTATGATGTCAAGGTAAAATCCAACCTAAATCCACTGAACAAAATAGAAAACAACATTTCTTACCTGTTACTTTTATCCTCATAACTGTGGACTCCCACTGCTGAAGATAACCTATTATGTTAAGAAGTCTTCTTTTTCCTTTTTGTTTAACCTCCCACTCCTAAAACGTTTAATATTACCACATAGGAAAGAAAATGCAAGGAAAAGCTTGTCTCATCTGTCAATGTTACATGCCACTTCTATTAGTCAGCTTCTCTATCAGCTTGGGTGGATATTTCAAGTAACAACAAGGAAGACAACCTGTTTTATAACAAGAACAGAAACACTAAGAAATGCCAGAAAACACTTGCATTTTAAAATGCAATAACAGCACAGGGTTTCAGTTGCATGCACAGGAGTAGAAAATATTATAGTTTTAAGTATAGTGTATAGAGGTTATTTTTCACATTAAGTCAATTTAGGTCAAAAAACATTCACTGTGTTGGATTTTCCAACAAACCCCAAGTATATCCAACAGCAATAGACATGAAAACCCATCTAAAACTGAGAAAAAGACAGTAAGCTATTGCTTTTGCAAGACACTGGTACAAGAACACAACACATTAGGTATTGTTATTGTATACTAAAGCTCTTTCATTCATGTGATCCAGGTGATGTGCACCCAGTACTCTTGCTGGTTTACACTTTTCCACCACCTAAAAAAGGCCTTGAATTTTGAATGTGCTGAAGAGAAAGGAATGGAAAAGGTTCACAGTTCCTAGTTACT
>NW_008652204.1:0-10660 GCF_000695815.1 Acanthisitta chloris | reverse complement strand
AGGAATATGTTAACAAGTTTCCATTTAAAAATGAGTCATCCCATCCCACTGGAATAAGAAAACAGAACTTGTCAGATTCAGATTGTAGAGATTACACAAGTTTCATTTACCTCTAAAGCACTGAATTAAACTAGTTTGAGACCAAGAAGAAATGAAAGCCCTTACAGTTATTTAGCAGCTTCTGCCCAGCAAATTGCCAGACCTAATTCAAAAGAAGTACAATCCATTTTCTAGCTTTTCCATTATAATTCAGGCAAAAAAAATCTGACTCGTTTTTAGAGGTGAAATTGTATGGTGGCATTTTAAAAGTACTTAACTTCGTGTTACTACAAAAGTTATCGTTCCAAGTGTAGCAGATCTCTATTTCCCTGTAGTGTTACTACAAAAGTTATCGTTCCAAGTCTAGCAGATCTCTATTTTCCTGTACTGAAACCATTAACCCAGACACCAAACTTTACAGTATAGAAAAGCTACAATAAAAGCTTGGAAGAACAGCTGCAAACTTCAAGGATTTAACATATATTTATGGGACAAAAGTATCTGGATAGAGAACACTAAGTGGAATCAATCAAGAGTGGGACTTAGAGTTCATTCATGTAGTCCACAGTCATGTTAAATACCCAACTGCATCTATTTATTGCTTCTCCTCTCCACAAAAGCAAAGACTAAGCAAACCTTTTGCTTGTATAATAGAGTAGATCCATGTGACTCTACCTGGCATGTTCTCAGTTCACTCTTACATGAATCCTTCACTAATTTGTCCCCACCTAAATGTGATACCTACTGTGGTGATACCACAAACAGTCAAGACAACTTCAAGCAGGAGCTTGTCAACAAGCTCCCAGGGCTAAAACTGAAAACATGGATCTAGAATTCCTGTCAACCCATGGAAAGCACAGAACTCATTCACATTCCTGCGTAGACACCAGCAAGGCAAGAAAACATGAACAGCTGTACAGGAATAATACTTAAAAGTACAACTTATGCACCTACATGAAGCAGGTCTGATGGGAAGAACCAGGCTGAACACCACAAAGGAGAACCACCACTTCTACTCCATCAGAACTTATTTGAGCTTTTAATGAATACTGCAGGTGAAGAAACTCAGGTCACCATGACTCCACTCATGATAAAAACCCCCATACCTCCTCAACCCCAAGCGTTGACAAAGAGCCTAGAAGTAGTCAAAAATAAGGGTGAGATTTTGTCAAGTGATTGAAGGAAAAGTATGAATAAAATAGGAAAATAGCAGTTAGCACAGAAGATTGTTAATGTTTAGGCCAAGTCCAACTAATGAGGTCAAAAGGGCAGCAAAAGGCAGCAAAACCTGCACTGGTGGATCTTGAATAGTAAAGACACAGAAGCATTTACAAAGGATAAGGTAACAAAACCAACCAACCAAAATCTGATAAACCATTAAAATATAAAACTTCATTTATACCTCTATTCAATTTAGTTCTAAGCTACTAAAGCTAGAAAGCAACTGGGAACTAAGAAAGCTTGTAAAAAGGGACCACAGAAATAAAGTGAAAAAAGATTGTAAGAGGCACACAAAGCTCCTGGAACAGGAAACATAGGGAATATTTCAGAAAAAAAAAAATGAACAAAGGGCATGAAAGAGTAATTAGAGTAATCAGTTTACTGAAAAGGTAAACCATTCCCATATATAATTTTTCCAAATACTACAAAGAGACAATGAGACTGAAAAGCAATTCACTCCAACCTGAAAATGCTCATACAACATATAGCTGACTTTCTTAATGTCATTGCCATACCAGGTACATGCTTAGATTCACCTAAAGAAAAAGCTTAGGGGTTAGAAGGCAAAACCCTACATTCTCTGCAGATTTCACTCGTGAGGATTAAGAAGCAGCTCACTGTGGAGTCCTTCTGTAGGTAGATTGTAAACAACTGGTACTTCTCTCATCAAGTTCCTAAGGAAAACTTGTATCTTCTTAGAAGACAGTCATGGGTAGGTGCTCTTCAGGATAATGCATGACCATTCTGGATTGCTCTGAACCAACTCTTTCCTTCGTTAAACTCTGCCGAGCCAAGTGTCACTGCCCAATTTTGAGTTAGTGCACATACAGAAAACCACAGTTTTTTAATTCAAATACAGTTTGTCAATTCAGATAACCTTACAGAAATAAGATCTCAAGAGTGGTGGGAAAATAATATGCAAACTTGTCTCTTGGATCTGAGCAAGACTGTGAGTCACTCGCAGGGGTCCCAGTGCAGTCTCCTGGCAGTGGCAAGGTTTACCCCAAAGCAAGTCAGACAATGCTGGTGCCTGCTTCACCTGGAGTTATGCACAGAGGTAGTTATACTACTACTGGCTGAAATACAGAATAGGTAAGGAATGTGTTTTAATAGAAAAAGGTACCAGGAAACAGGTCCATCTTGCAGTTTTGATTAAAGCTATGAATGGACCTCATTATCACAGAAGCAAGAAACACAGAGCTCATTAGACACTGCCTCATATCAAAACTGTCCTCTGCAGTCACAGATGTTTTCTTGTTTAGGCCACACAAATTCCAAGACAAACAGATTAATTACTCACTCTATTTCACCTTGCTAAAGTAACACCAGGACTACCACCCAAGGATAAATCCAGTACTCCATCATGACGTAATACCTTTTTTATTACAATATCCAAAAAAAAAAAAAAAAAACTGAGTATGCAAGATTTGGAGATCTCATGATCCCTTCTTCAATCTCAGGAATGTGCCACCTAAAGACTGCATATTTAAACCATAAAGGAGTTTAAATGTAAAGAAAAGAGAAAAATGCATTTTCTTTATAAACATTCTGTGTGTCTCTTCCTACCAACCACACCATCCTCTGTAAAACCCGAAGATTTCTTTCTGTAAAGCAAATATATATATAGTGTTGGTAGCCCGCCCCACCCTGACCCAAGATCAGTTTTTATTAATCTTCTGTATTAGTGTCAACAATCAGCTACAGATACATATTACTTTGAGAATTAAATACATAATCGTTTAATTCAAACAAGCAGAAGGGCAAGAGGAAAGAGCATTACGTGGATGGCACATTTGGTTGTAGATTACCAAAAACATTCAGCCTTTACAATTCAATTATTCTTTCTCTAGTAATCAACTTTCAAATAAAATTTCTCTTTGTTGCAATTACAGACCAAAATACACTAGATAGTTTTCTCTCACTACAATCTTACCATAGTAGTTTAAGAAGTACTATTACAAAATGCTTTGAATTAGTGTACTCTTTACAAAGAGTCAGAGAGGCAATGTAATAGCAGAGTACAGTGTAAAGAGTGCTTCTAGGAACTAGGAGGTTTTGTCATATCCTACTCGGTAAGCGATATAGCTACAGAACTCACAGCCACAACTCTTAGGTCTACTCTCTCTCTTTCTCTCTCACTTCAGCAGCTGCAGCTTCAGTGCATTCAAACCGTGCCCGACGTCTCTGAACGGAGAGTTCTGCCTGCGTGAGCAATCTGAAGAGGTTAACACTGGATTGAATTGAAAACACCCCTCCTCGATCTGAGCTAACTCTGTAAACGGACACAGGAGAGGGGAGTTTTGAACTCAGCCGGGAAGGTGAGCGCTCGCCACAGCCACCTCAGCGAAACTCTCAACCTGACGAGAGGTGGTCGGAGATTAACAGAACTGGAACGCAAAAAAAAAAAAAGAGGCAAACATAAAGAAACCAAAAATAGGACAAACAGCGACTGACAGAGCAAACACTTTAGAAAGAGCCTATTCCTTAAGCCTGCTTCAGATATTGCTCTGCTCTATAAAAGTGAATTTAGGACCTAAGGCTTGTAAGTTATAAGAGGCCCAGGTGGCCAAGTCCATCTTCAACGTCACTGAAGTGCTTTCACAAGATATAGCTTTTCCCCGTGTTCACTGGTGAAGATGGGAGCCTTTTTGTAGTGTTCCACCAACTCATCCATAGTATTAAAGCGTCGCTGCCCAATACAATAGACATTGTCCACGAGCTGCACCTTGAAATGTTTGTTCTTCCCCGACGCCTTTAGAGATACCGAGAAGTCACTGGGCTGTTGAGAAGAATTCGAAAAGAAAAAAAAAAGAATTACATAAAAGTGAACAAAATGAAGGCGTAATTTCAGGAACAAACTGTGTCATACAGTTGATGGCAATTTATGTTAGTCTTTGTTCCACAGCTCAGTGCTTTAGCTACTTAAGAAACCCAATAGCCTATTATTCAATAAATAATTGCCGTCGTTATTAACGTGTGCAGTTAAGTCAGTTAAGTGAAAGCTCCCCAGATGCACAGTCTGAAGCTGCCAATTACATGACTAAATTGCAAATATTATCTTAGTTACTCAATCTGGAAGCACGAGAATGTCAAGGAGAAGGGAAAAACTTTTATCATGTATGCCTTCCTCGCTAGAGTGCCCTGGAGAAAGCAATTACTGCAATATTGCTAGGGCGAGCTGAAGGAAATTCCCCACATCGCTTGTTTCAGAGCCATCACCACTAGAGGGCTGTTCTTGCTTTGCGTTGCAGAAGACAAAAACATTCACCTTTTATCTTCATTACCACACGTACAGGGAATCATTTCTCCTATTGACTACACCATCTTTGTAAAAAAAAAGAGATAAAGCTACAGAAGCAAAACCAAAGAACAAATCTCACCATCAGGCTGCCACCCACAAAAGACAAAATTTAAGTACTAATTAAGTTATTCAGGACAGAATAATTTCACATGATAAATCTCTTCCTTCTTGGCAATCAGTTGCTTGAACAAAGACAGTGCTGTCATCCAAGCAGCCACGATGAGACCATTTCACTTCTGCACCACATGCCACCATAGGAGGGTAGAAAGGACACACTGTCCCTTGCTTCCAGATGAATTCCATCTCCAGTCACTGACTGGTCACAGATATGGTATAGGAGCCTGGGCAATAAGGAGTTAATGTGCTGCTATGCCTCAAACAGCAATGACCATTCAAACAGGCAAGTCAGAACAGGATGTGGCTTGAAAGAGGAGCTGTAGGGAGATAGGGCAGAACTTTTCCAGGGCCAACTTTCCTGTTCTGGTCCATGGAGACCATGCAACACAAAACAGCACAGTATTGGGGTCAATGAGCAGGCAAGACCAGTAGAGGAGCTCAAAATCATCAAAAGACCCTCAAAGATCCCCAAAACTTTCCAGAAAGGTCCAGAAGCCTAATCTCAAGGCAGGGAAAACTTTCCTATAAGATGATACCCCCACACAGCCTGGATGGCACACCCCTAGGACCCTGGATCAACACTGGATCCAGGACTGGTGATCTTCTTTCCTCTCCTATCTGATCTCCCTTTCACTTTCTCTTTTTTCCACTCTTCTATATTTTCTCTTGCTAGTAGAAGGTAGAGGCAAAACACAAACCAATTTCCATGCTGAGTGTGCAGTTTGCTAATAAAACTTTGTGAGCTTTTTATGGACCTTTTGGCTTTTGCTGTGGGTTTTTTTTTTTGACCAAGGACACCGATGAATCTTGGGTGCTCCCTTCCATGTAGGAGTGGGACAGGACAGATGGGAGTATGAGTTTGCCCCAGGAGAGGTGGATGGAGGTAGGTGTCACCAGCCAGTAGGAAAATGCAACAATAAAAAGCACATGTTGGAGTTTGTAGGAAGCACCTAATGGAGCTAAGCAGTGCCTGATGTGACCCTGGAGGTCCAGCTGCAGGGTCTCTGCCCACTGAAGGCATAAACCACTGAAGGCATGTGCCAGGCTTCAGACACAACCTTCCTGTGCCCCTTGGTCCTCCCCCTGCCACACAGCTGCATGGGTTGGGCCAGCACTGCAAACCTGAACTTGTCCAGGCTAAACAAAACCCTCAAGGGACTATTTGATTCACAACATCACCTTATGAGCAACCCCCAAGCACAGCTGTGGCACAGCAGAGAACCAAGCTGTGGGGGGACAGGTGGGAGCCCTCACATGTTCCTGCTGTCACCAGACTTCAGTGCATGAAACCACAGCCTTCAGAGTCCTCTACACTGCAGTTGTGGGGGGTCAGATACACACTGAGTACACACACAAAGAAGCTGGAGCACAGCATTTTCTCAGGCCTGCTTTCTTCCTGCAATAGTGTGGGTCTCTGCCCCACACAACCCTCGTGGTTCTGCCTAACCCAAAATCTCGTTTCTTGCATCTCCTCCTCACCTGATTTAGTACTAATGTTTTCTGTCTTCCCTCTGACTCTATCTGCCCTGCCCACAGCAAACAAAGCTCCTGCTGTGCCTGTTGACTTGGCTCTGACCCAACTCCCCAGTCTCACACCTTGGTTTTGGGCTGTAGCTCCTGTCCTCTTGTACCGCTCAAGGCAGCAGCTAGCTCCCCACATGTCTGGACTAACCCTTTTCTACCCAGAGCCACCACCTCCAGATCAACAATCATTACTTCATTAACAATTATTTTATGCAACACCCATAGGAGAAGTAATTCTTCCATCTGTAGCCTAGTGTCACCAAGCCTTGGCTGGGTCAGTGCAGGCTCAACAGGAAGGCTTCCTCTGGCACTGAGCAGTTCCAAAGCCACTGGCTCAAAATACATGGAACACCCTCCAGGATTGCCAAGAGGAGGGGACTGGGGAGGACGGGGGAAAGTGACGGAAAGAAATGTGCATAAGAGCATATCTTTGGGGTTTCCAATGCTCCACCCAAGATACGTTTTGTGCCCTGTCAACCCTCCCTAGCTTCAAGTTTGAAAACTGCTATTTTAAGGCAGCTAGCTCTGATATTAAACCCCTGCCTCAGCAGCATCTCAAAAGCAGCTGCACAGAGCTCACTCCAGGACTGGCCTGTTTTCAGCATCTACCCCACTGGTTCAGCTAACCTGGCTGTACCAACACTGTGCTATGGTTAGGGTTCTGAATGCAGTGTGGACAAACAACCACACAGGCCTAGGACCTGTTCCAATGAACATCTCCATAGCCCCAAGAAGCAGCAGCCATTAAACAGTCACAAAGCTCTGCAGAAGCTCTGGCACTCTGGGCTCATGGAGAAGAAATTTAGGGCATGAGCTCTGGGCAATGTGCTGATCCTTGTGCTCTGAACACAGACCACACGAGGGAAATTCAGGTTAGATATTAGGAAGAAGTTTTTCCCTGTGAGGGTGGTGAGACACTGTCCCAGGTTGCCCAGGGAGGCTGTGGCTGCCCTAACCCTGGCAGTGTTCACAGCCAGGTTGGATGAAGCCTTGAGCAACCTGACCTAGTGGGAGGTGTCCCTGCCCAAGGCAGGGGGTTGGGGCTAGATGATCTGTAAGCTCCATTCCAAACCCTAAAATTCAATGACTCTATGATCTGTAGGGTCTCTCTAAGGACAGCACTGAGGGCAGCACTTACAGACTAGTTGTTCAGGATTCAAAACCCAAGATCAAGTCTTGCTGAGTTCTGCTGCTTCCATGGGTGATCTCTACACCAAACAAACACCAGTAACTAAACCAACCCTCATTTAAAACAGAAGAACTTACAAATGGGAAGTTCATAATCAGAACCAACTTTTTCATTTGTTTGTTTTAGGAACAGGAAAAGATGTTACGACAAAAGTTTAAAAATAAGTGAAGTAATCACTTTGTGTTCAGCAAAGTTTGAATGTTTTCTAACAAGAAGTTGTTTTCTGCATGTCAAAATTATGAGCTTTCAAAGCTCCTTGTATCTGCTAAGAACCATTACCTTTTGACCAGAAAGGATGTGCTCATGACACAGAGAGGTGCTGGAATAATTCCTGGACCTCTGATCTCCTGTCCCTATGACCCAGGCCCTGGCCAGACTCAGATATTCATGAGGAGACCTACACAATCCATTAAATACTCTTCCTGCCATTTTAATTATAACTTAAATGAATGAACATTCTCCTGAACTATTGCCTATTCTCTCCAGCCCTGGAGCTGCTAATTAGACAGATACATAAATAGAAGGCATTATTATCACTTATTTTCTGCAGAAGACGTTACAAAGTTTATTCTTTTTGTGATCTGCTTTAATTAAAACGAAAACAACCTAAAAAGAGGAAAGGCTGATCTAACTCTTTTGAGAGTCATCATCCGCTGCAAAGAGATGGAAGAGCTTGAACAGCTGTTGTAAAAACCCTGAAACCCTTTATTGGCCTCAGAGTAGTAACTTCTACAGGATTCAAGAATGAACAGCAAAAGCAATTGGACTTGCATTTGTTTTTGTTTTGCCTCCTTCCCACCCTAACAAAAAGGCAAATTCATTAAAAAGACTATTAAAAAAAAAACAACAACCCCCTAGATAAACTATTGCTCTTAACATTACCATTTCTAAGTATGCTGGTTCGATGCAGTTTGAATTGGTTCCCTGCTGTCCTCCTTGGATTTGCTCCAAGTCTGTTTATTTTATTTACTGTTTAAGCTATTTTGTTTCAACTGCTGGCCAATTTGTTTCCCTTCTCCCTCTTAAATTAATTGCTGCATTTTGATGTTTGCGGGCTCACTTTTCCAGGAATAAAAGACTCCCATACACCAAATAAAGGCATAGCAGAAGTTAGCTTTAAGCCTTGAAATCTACAGGAGAGTTGATGATTGCAACAGAGTTACTGAGCATGACAGGGAATCTGTGAAGAGTTCTGCACCATCATAACTGGAAACACCTAAACCTGAAGTTAAATCAATTCCTAAAGCAGAAAATTAAAGATGAGTTGCAATCCACCTGCAGCCCAGGTGTAATATTGTGGATTGTTTCAGATTCCTTTACCTCCTGCTCATGGCTAAGATGATCACAAACTAGCTGGGGCCAACAGCACGTGGGAAACAACACGTGGGAAGACATCCCTTTAATTTTAAATCTTTGGTTAGGAACGTCACTATCATTAGGAACTGCAATGATGAGACAAGGGGAAATGGATTCCAATTCAAGGAGGGGATGGACTGGCTGCCAAGCTCGCATAACCGTCTTGGTGAGACGTTGGAACAGGCTGCCCAGGGAAGTGGTGGTGGCCCCAACGCTGGTGGTGTTCAAGACCAGACTGGATGAAGCCTTGAGCAACCTGATCTAGTGAGGAAGTGTCCCTGCCCAGGGCAGGGGTTGGGACTAGATGACCTCTAATGTCCATTCCAACCCTTAAATTCTATGATTCATTCTTCAGACTATTCTAGACCCTTGGAGCTCCCATCTCTGAGCCTTCCCCTGGGGCTCCCCAACCCTTTCCACTTCCACACCCAGGTTTTTCCCTCACTCCTACTCAATCACCCAGACAAAAAACCCAAGTCATAGCTCAAAGTTCTAAGTTCAGGCTGGAAAGAGCCATCTGGGAGGATTAATTTCTTCTGGCCCTTCTACACATTTGGATATAACTAAATACCTTCCCTACCTACCATGCTTACCATCTTCCAACATCAGTATTACACAGGTCAGAAACATGAACTGGTTCCATCGATCTTCAAATATAGCTCTAATAAGATTTCTGTTCTTCCATTTAAAATAAACCACTAGGATATTTTCTTATGCCTAAAAACAGATAAACTTTCTCCTCCATGTTCACTGGACTCATCAATCATAGCATGTCACAGAGCATGACAAATTCTCAGTTTTTAAACATTTGCCACATTTCATTGCTTCTATCCAACAGTTGCAGGATTAAAACATCAGGAAAATATGGGACACACTGAATGCTACAGAATTATAAGAAGTCTAGGTTCAGGAGTTGATTTTTTCTGGATAAAAACAAGGGAATGGCTGGTTCAGATCTCATATTCCCTGTTCTGATCCCAAATAGGCAGCCTTAAAAATGAGCAAACTGGGGGAAAGGGGGTAGAGGAGACATGAACACACACACCATGTACTGTTTTGATCTCTTTGTAACCTGATTGTTAGTTTGCACATTGTGAGAAGGGAATATGTTATTCCATATAAAACAGCAAAGCACCTTGGCATGGCCTGAAGCTGTGTCAGGGGAGGGTTAGGCTGGAAATCAGGGAAAGGTTCTCCCCCCAGAGGTGTTTGGGCACTGAACAGCTCCCAGGGCAGTGGGCACAGCCCCAAGGCTGACAGAGCTCCAGAGGTGTTTGGCCAATGCTCTCAGGCACAGGGTGTGATTGTCAGGGATGTCCTGTGCAGGGTCAGGAGGAGTTGGACTCGATGATCCTCAAGAGTCCCTTGCAACTTTTCTGTGATTCTGTGAATTTGCATCTCAAAAAACATACAAACTCTCAACCTGTACCTTCTCTCTGCTTGGTCACTATTGCTGGACAAAGAACACAGAAGCCAATACAATCTCAAAGAACTGACACAAATCCAGTTGCATCTACAATCCTCAGACCTTCTGAAAACAATACCCTGTAACTCCATGTAGAATGGGTTACAGTAATTTGATAGGTGTGACACTACTGGCAGAAGGTAGACACTACATCCTAATTAGTAGTTACTCCTGAAATCATCCAAAATAAACTGCATAGCTCAGTCATGCTAATACACAGAACTGGTCTGAGAAAAATAACACCTTCTCTGCTTCATGGGAAGGCCTCACAGGAGTACAAAGGGCTGGTGTTTGTCTAACCACCAGTTTCACACTGACCTGCAGTGGAGTGTAAGAGGACCACAAGTCCTGACAGAAGCTCCTTTTGAAGTCTGAGGGTGTCTGCACACAAGGCTGTGCTCAGGAGCTAGAGGTGACTGCTTTCTGTTACCTACAGCACCAGCAAGCA
>NW_008652203.1:5632-11076 GCF_000695815.1 Acanthisitta chloris | reverse complement strand
TGGTTAACTCACATGCCTTTCCCCAGACAAAAAGAAAGGTTTCTATCATCCCTTCTGTCATCCGACTTGCATGGTCTAACTGTTACAGTTCATGATTCAAGTCTAACACCAGTGCAGGTTTCTAAATTATTCCATAAGCTGTTTCAAGGCTCCTTTGTCCACCCTGGGTTCACAATGAGAGGAGTGTAATTGTTGTTCTTAAGCTTGCACCTTTTGGGTTAACTCATATACTTTTCCCTAGACTGTTTTATATACAGAAAGAAAGGTTTCTGTCATCCGACTTGCATGGTCTAACTGTTGCAATCTATGATTCAAGTCTACTGAAATATTTCCCTAATCCCTTTCCAAGGACACAAGTCAGAGTGTGGCTCCCAAATCCTCCCTCTCTACCAGAATAGCCGATCTACCCATGGGGGTCCCTCCCCCCAGCAGAGCTGGAGTACCATTGAGGTTTGAGGGGGGGTGCGGTAGGCTGAGCTGTTCCCAAATCTTTTATATTAGATTCAATACCCTCTGTTCTTGTATTTCCCAATTATTATATACTCGACACACAATCACCACAGATTCTTCCTTGCAACTAAGTGATGCGATCTGACACTAACACAGTGAGTACAAAAGTAATGAACAAATCACAAAGATACATTCAAATCATTGATCAGAAAATTAACAATTATAACAATACACATTACGATTACAACAATCTCTAAACCAGGTTTTTTTTTTTTTTTTTTTTTTACTGCTATTTTGTAAGCTATCACTCGTGATGGTTTGCTGGACCCGTCATCTATTAGTTTCATTTGTTTTAATACTTCCTGTATCTTTTGGTCCTGCTCTTTAAATAGTTCTCCTAATGGAGCAGATGGTTGTAAACCAGAGGTAGAGGATTGCCCCGTTTCAGAAGGTGAGAGCAGAGCCATAGGCACTTGTGTATTGCCTCCCCACCATTCTAATGCAATTGCAGGGAATACATTTTTGTTGATTCTGTTCGCTGTGGGGTGGGGGGGTGTGCGGGGAAGGGAGAAGGGTACTACGCCTTTTGTGGATTCTTTTAGGAGTTTTATCCTCTTCCTTCCGGAGTTAAAGTTTTTTCCTCTTCCTTTTGGAGTTAAAGCGGCACGCTCCCCCTTCATAGCCTGCAAGGGTTCTCTAATTAGTTCCCAGAGAGTAGAATACTTGCTAGCTTCTTCCTGGGTGGGCAACTCAAATGCTGCTCCGATCCCAGGGATTACGTTCCTATGCTGTGCCCACAGCATCAAGCCTTTAAGTGCTTGTGCTTCATAAGAGATTTCTCTCACAGAGAGCATGTTGGAGGAGTTTAAACCCCATCTCCTCCCCGACCCGCTCACATGCCCTTTCACAGTGATTCCTCTTCCCTGACTTTCTTGGAGACTTTCCAGACTCTTTTCCGAGGCTTTCCAGACTCTTTTCTGGGCTTCCTGGACTCTTTTCCGAGGTTTCTCCGACTCTTTTTGGAAGCTTCCCAGACTCTTTTCTGGGGCTTCCCACATTCGCTTCTGGGGCTTCCCACATTCGTTTCTGGGGCTTCCTGGACTCTTTCAATGGCATCCCGGACTCTTTTCGGAGACTTCCCCGACTCTTTTCGGAGACCTCCCAGACTCTTTTCTGGGGCTTCTCAGACTCTTTTCCGAGGCTTCCAGGACTCTTTTCCAAGGCTGCTCCGACTCTTTTCGGAGGCTTCCCCGCCCTTTCAGATGGCGGCTTCCCTGACTTTTTCAGTCAGAGGCATCCCCAGCTCTTTCGGTCAGAGGTTTAATTCCTGTTCAAGGCATGCCTTTCGTCCGTCCACTGGGCACTGCTTAGCAGCGCGTCTAAGGGTCCCCATAGGCAATGCCATTATTACCTTCGAGAATGTTATGAAAGTATTTTACCATTTACCAAAGTGATTCTTTTATACACACCTATTATAAGCATCCACTTATCATTGGTTAACTACTATTACTCGTCTGCCTTACACACAATATAATTGGTTATTAACGTATCCATCATAAAATGCCTAATCATTATTCTCCACCCCAACTATCTTCAACTTCTGCATCCCACACCTGGGAGTTGTTTATCTTGCTACCTTCTTTCTCATTCCAACTGCAGCTGCATCCTTGAATGGCTTAACTTGCAACTTGCTCAGGCCTTGCTAGCAAAGGCTGGATTGCTCACATGTCCATTAGCAATCAGAAATTCTCCCACAATATGACATTCCTTTTCGTAAAGCAAAGCTCCTAGAGCTTTCTGAAAACCTCTATTCACTGTTTTCCATGGTCATCATTCTTATTTTACAGGCAGAAAGCTAAGACAGACCAGACAGGTGAACTGATCTCCCTAAAGTTATCCTATAGGCAGTGGCAGGTTTGTGACTCTTCTCTCCCATGTTGCCATACAACCTTTTATATTTTAATTCAAGATTCCATAAGAAGGGCTGATGACATCATGACCTGTGTTACTAAATCTTGGCGTCCTCTCTGCTGGAGAGAATTGTTCTTTAGAAAATAGTATGGATGATGAACACATTTTAAGAGGACAGGGGAGAGGCTGTTACAAGAAACAAGCAAAAGAAAATCAAGAATGCAAATAATTCTGAACGAGTGCTTGGGTTACAGGGATGGAAGAACTTAAGGCGAAACTTAAGGAGATATTTTTTTTTGTCTTCCTTGTTAATTTGCCTAAGGAGACTGGCTGCTACAAAAAGAGCAAGTTCAGTGGAGTTTTCAGCCGAACTGTGTTCTGGTACGTGTGCTTGCCTTTTATTTTCTTGAAGTTCAGAGGTTTGATTTTTTTTCCCAGTGATTTCCCAGGCATGTCTTACATTGAGTGTTGGAACAATCTGCTGAAATCCCAGACTTTTACAACAAGCCATGGTCTCAGCATGTGCCATCTCTTCGTAGTAAACTGCAAACTTGTCTCTCTAGGACTGTGTAGGACTGGTCAGGACTGGGTAGGATGGTATGCCTAAGACAAGCGTGAAATTGAACAGCTTGCAACTTTCCATGGATTCCTCTTCTTATGAGAAGCAATTTCATTCTGTAACAAAGAATGTCAAGAGGAAAATGAACACTGAAAATAAGCTCTGTGTCAAAGTTAAGCAATCACTAATGTCAATATTCTCAACCAGCAGAAGTCCTGACACTCTTCTAATGTGTTTTATGTCACTGAATTTTTACTGATTTTAATGTCATTAATACTGATTTATAACACTAACATAGGCACAGAGAATGGCATTATCAGTTTGTAATATCAGGCTGCTCACTGCATTTGCACCCATAATCATGTTTTTAGAAGCAAGTTAAATTTTCCTATTATATCCACAACAAGATCTATTTAAGAGATAGCAATTGCACATCCCAAGACAGTTTATACCACTGAGGAGTGAATAGGCTTAGAAAAAAAGCAAGAGAAGATCTGTATCTCTTTCCATCCCTCTCAACTCCCAGAGAGACAACTTTTCAGGTTCTGGCAAAGCTAAGATCTTGACTGTTCTTTCTCTTTTCACATACCAAAATTCCTTGCCTTTGTTCAGCATCACAATGCTGAAACATGGTACCCTGGAGCCTGATATTCTACCTGCCTTGCAGAAATGCAGTGGACACAATCTTAACTGTTTTCCAGTTAAAATCCTCACTTATTCCAGCAGAATTCAGGATCGGAATAAAAGAAGATGAAACAGAAGGAAGTGTGAGTTGGGATGCGTGTGTGTGTGTGTGTGCGCACACAGGTGTCTGTTGGCTGTCACAGAGCATGGGAGTTTATTGTATCATAGCTGATGCTGACAGAGGAGCAGGTGGAGAGAGTGCCCCAATTTCCCTTAAATCATCTGATAAATCTACTTTGAAAAGGCTGTTACCAGGGAATCTGAAACTAAGCTGACTTCCCCAAGCCTCAAACCACAGTGTTATTGCTGGGGGAAAAAAAGCTGTTACTGCTACTTTGATGATTTTCTTCAGGTCTGTTTTTGCTGGAGAAAAAAACTCAGACAATGGATGTTATCTGCTGTCTTTCTCCCATTTCTTCTGTAATCATTCCTCTTTCCCAAAATTGCCCATCATGGGCACCATTTATTATCTAGTAAAATGGAAATGCTTAAAACTTTTCAGAGAATTACAAAATGGATAAGGTTGGAAGGGACCACAGTGCGTATTCAGATCAACCTTCCTGTTTAAGCAGGGTCATCCTGGAGCACGTCGTACAGAATTGTGTCCAAATGGTTTTTGAATATCTCCAGTGAGGGAAAATCCACAACATCTCTGAGCAATCTGTTCCAGTGTGCAGTTACTCACACAGTAAAAAAGGTCTTCCCCGTGTTCATGTGGAACTTCCTGTGCATCAGTTTCTGCCCGTTGCCTCTTGTCCTTCTGCTTGTCATCACCAAGAAGAGTCTGATTCCATCTTCTTGACAACCCCACTTTAGATACTGATATACTTTGATAAAGTCCCCTCTCAATCATCTCTTCTCAGAGCTGGACAGGCCCGACTTCCTCAGCCTTTCCTCATAAGAGAGATGCTTCCTTCCCTTGATCAGTTTTGTAGCTCTCCACTGGATCTGGTCCAGGACCTCCATGTTTCTCTTTTACTGAGGAGCCCAGAACTAGACACAGCACTCCAGATGTGACCTCCAGGATTGAGTAGAAGGGCAGGATCACCTCACTTGACCTGCAGACAATGCACTTCCTAAGGCATCCCAGGATTCCTTTGGCCTTCTTGTCTACAAGGGCACACTGCTGGCTCATGGACAGTTTGTTGGCCACCAGAACTCCCAGGGCCTTCTCTGCAGAGTGACTTTCCAGCAGGTCAGCTCCCAACCTGTATCAGTGCTGGGGTTATTCCTTCCCAGGTGCAGGACCCTGCATTTGCCTTTATTGAATTTCAAATAGTTCTTCTTTGCCCATGTCTCCAACTTGTCGAGGTCCCTCTGAAAGGCATCAACCTTACCAAGACAGAACATGATACATTCCAAGCCTGACATAGAGGGCAACTCTACTACCTCACCTTCCTTGTCTGTTTATCCTAAACAACATATAACACCTTTACGACTACATTCCAGTCATGCAAACTATCCCACCACATCTTTGTAATTGCAGTGAGATTGAAGCCCTGTGACTTCACACAGTTCTCTAGTTCTTCCTATCTATTCCCCATACTGTGTATATTGCTGTACAGATATTTTATAGAAGTATTTGATGGTGGCAATACCCCAGTGGGGGTGCAAAGGGATGCCCCACAGTCCTGTTGAGTGGTTGTGTCCTTGGTTGCTTGTATTTGATTGAGGTATTCCCTCTTAAGCCTTCTTTTGCTACCAGATTGCTTCTCTGTTGTTTCCCAGTTGACTTCTGTTATCTCAGGAGTCTCTGGCTCATCTCTATAAGACTGCAGGTATGCTCCAGTGTGGCTAGTACATCACAGAGTAGCCCACAGGGGGCTCTCACAAGTACCCC
>NW_008652203.1:0-5598 GCF_000695815.1 Acanthisitta chloris | reverse complement strand
TGACAAGCCTGATGTTGTCCCCCTCCCCGTCATACCTATTGATTCAACAACTTATTCTACCATGAATGCCTTAATCTAAACTATTAAGAGTCAGAGACAAGAATTCAGGTACTATACAAAGTGAGTCCAGAAGTTCAGTTTCATTCACAATTCCACTGAAGTTTTAGCTCTAGATTACAGTTCCAGTCTGGTACAATGCCTTGATCTCATCGCCTTAGCCTGAAAGAAGAACATTTGATTAAAAAGGAAGATAACTGAATTGAACTGTATAAAAGGGAACTAAAGATGTCTAAACATTATCCTAACTAGGAAATTTTCCTCACTTTTATTAATAGTTTACATGAATGAGTCTCTTTGGGGAGTCTGGCCTTTAATGACATTCTAGTTTGGAAATATTTTAACAAAACAATCAGTGTAATATCTACTTCATTTTGTAGAAAAAATTCTTTTCAGCTTCTCTAGTCTGTCAAAGAGAGAAAGTCGCAGTGTGTATCACAGACAGCCTTGTTGTAAGTCCAAATGCTTGAGCTGCATCAGCAATAATCTCAAAAAAATCAACTCAGGTTATTCTTAAAGGCATAGATTGTAGATGAGGATAGGTCTCTTACAGATTACAGGTACTGAAATATAATTACATAACTCCTATTACCTAAGACTCTGACATTTTCCAGAGGAGAAATTTTTTCTTCAGGTTTTCTATCTGATAGTGTGTGAACATTCAGGGTGGGAATTATGAGTCCAGGACAATTTTATTTTATGTGAATCTATAGAGATTAAGAGGTCCTAGGTAGGGCAGTGTCTAGAAAATGAATGCTTCTGCTCCTAGGAAAATTCAGCTGACCTGTGTTCTCCTGAGTTTCTCCTGATTCCTGTCCACCTACCAGGAAGAATAAACATAGATTTGGTGACAAGGGTTGTCTAAACTATGAGGCCCAACTGTGCCCACTCCAGGGCATGTAAGGTTGAAAAAAGTCTGCGTGCAAAGACTGACGGTAGTCCACAGTCGTGCCAGCAGTTGGAGGTGTCAGAGTGTTTGCAATCATGTACAAGCCTCCTTGTCTCCTGCAGGTATGAAGTGGCTTTCAATGTTGTGCTGTGTATGTGGCCTATAGCTGGACTGTATTGTTTTCTCAGTATAAGCATCATAGGATCCGCCAGAAAGACTTATGCGCTTTTGTCATCCTTAATATTCAAAAGAAACCTGATGATTAGATAATCCTTTTTTGCTTCACTTGTGGGACACATATCAGCTCACAACAGGGACCTTCTGCATGTGCTTTTATCCCTTGGCTGATGCTCTAGGGATTCTGATCTGAGTCTGTCTACATGTAAAAGCAGGAAGGGAAGAGAGTGAGAGTCCCTAGCTCCCATCACAGATGGCTGGTCATTGGCGTACCGCTTCCATCTCCTTCAGAACACAGCGAAGATAGTTTTCTAGTGACAATGTGATGACTTCAAGTTGTTTTGCATCTCAGTAAAGCACTTGGAAGAGCATAGAAAGAGTCTCTATCTCTGAACAAAAATAAACACTTGGAAGTTTATTTTTACTTATTTACACTGGGTCAGATAATACATGTCCTTCAAATTTATTAAGTGAGAAATTTCATCTGAGTGGGACCTGCAGACTTATGGAAATGTCAAAATGTTGGGAATAACTGCCTAAACCTTTCAGATATGAACATCATTCTAGATCTTTAAATTAAATATATGTTAAATTAAAAGACAAAAATGGGTGAGTCATTATCCCATTCCAGTTTCTGGTTTAACCTTCTGGTGTCAACAGGTCTCTGCTCTCAGTCAGAAATCATGTTCTACTGTAGTGTCTCCTCATTCAGCTGAGTTAGCCCTGTGGCTTCAGGTGTGCGCGGGCTCTCCCACCGCAACCCTCACAAGTACAGCAGTGCTACTCACAGGCAATGCAGGGTGTGCAATCTTCTAATGAATGAACTGTGTGGCTGCCAGTTCTCAAATATCTTTTTTCATTTGCCGACATCAAAACTTACCTGACAAATTGAATTCCCCAAACACTATGATTGAAAAATTTTGTTGATAACGCTGAATTTTCCAAGGAGGTGGGACACAGGACCCCATTCTGTGTGGCTCTGTTTTCCTTTGCAATACCAATCTCAATCGCTTCCTTAGCCCACCTCTGCTTGATCTCCTCTTATGTTAGAAATGTCATCTCTTATTTATTTTCTGTCTCACATTTTTAATAATGTTTCTGCCCAAGGGAGATCGTCACCTCTGACGGATAATGAGGCTGAAGCCAGACCCTCAGGATGTCTACAGCAATTGTGTACTTTTACCACTTCTTAAGCCAGGATCTCATTATTGGGAATTATTCCTTTTCCTCACTGATTGCTGCAGTTCAGTTGGAGAAGTCAAACAAAATAGTGCAACCACTAAGATGAAAATGCTGTTAACATGGTCTGCAGTATGCTCAAGGGTCATCCAGATATTACTGCAACTCTAAGTAAAATCTGAAATTTGCTGTGAAATCTTAATTTTAGTTAAGTGTCTGTGGAACAGATTCTGACATCACATCTATTGCGAGATCAGCTAATGCCAAGTGAGATTAAAAACTGGCAGTCTGTTTTCCCTCAGGGAAGGTGAGATGAAAAATAGTCACCCGATGCTTCTCCTGAGACCTGTACATGAATCTTGCAACCTCAGTTATGCAGGCATAGACTGGTGCTGTATGCTGTGCAGACAACACAAAACAAAGTCTGACCATGTCTGGAGCAGCCCTGGATCTGACCTTGCTTCTGAAAGGTCATCTGTGTGCTTGTGTCTTTGGGTTTAATGGATCTCCCCAATAATCCAAAAAGGCTTGTACTGAGGGTCAAACAACATGCTTTGACCCTGTACATACATTGAGTATGATTGAGATGCGATCAGGTTTTCCAGATGAAAGAACTATTGCCATACCAAATTTCTGAAGTGTTTCCATCCTTTCAGCTTTTTATAATTTGTGACAAGTGCAATTAATGTCAATTTAAAGCCTCCTTTTTATTGACTTATTATTGTCCTAAAGTCCTTCTAACTCATTCAAAGCCTTTTTAATGTCTTTCATAAATGCAACATGTTAGTAACTAAGGAGTACAGTCAGTGTCATCAGTTTTTAGAACTGAAAGTCTCTGCGATTCAGAGTGAAGTCAGTGGTTCCCCAGGCTCTACATGTTATGACACTTGCTTCCATGTACTTATGTTGATTTGCATCAGCCTAGTGAGCAGAAACAAGATATATCTGCTCTGGAGAAAGACAGAAATAGCTGTAACAATGAAAATATTTTCTCCCACCGCAGCTTGCTGATAGTTCTAACTTTAGCATTAACTAAAGACTTTTTTTCCTTTTTCATTTATAAATCTAAAATCATGCTGTTCTTACTTTGGTTGGCTAATGTGTCTGCTCACTGTTTTGGTGAATCACCATGAGGAGATAATATGTATGCATGACAAAAACTCTTTGCTAAGCTTAGCTGAATTCACTGGATGTTGCCAAAACATGAATCAAACAAAAATATCTCAGTGCTTGGAAAAGGTTTTGGGAGACAAATTTCTGGAGTGCCCAGATTTTTGGAACTTGCAATGATGCAGTGGGCTGAACAGTGAGAGAACTACTGAAGAAGGTGCTTTCTTGGTGTGGGTGTACATGGTTGCCACTTTCCCAGATGAATCAGTGTTTAGAAAACTGCCTCCAGATGGTGAAATGGCCGTATAGCTCCAAGGTGACACTATTCTTCTGGAAGCCTGAATGTGCTGGTTCAGATCACAGCCAAACAGTGCAGCAAACACTGAACTTATTGGCTATAAGAGGATCCTTCACTGGCTTTGAACTCCCTTGGGTTTTGATGTAAGCATCTGAAAAAAAAGTATCAGCCTGAAAGTTTTCTATTTCTTTTATCTCTTGTTTTAGTTGGTCATTTTGGCTAGTACTGTCAAATAAATGAAAGGAAATAACTATTTGCATACATATTTAGAGCAGGGATGATTACGAGATGGCATGAAAGTGAGATTTGTTCAGTCAGTGCAGTTTGGACACAGAAAAGGGGAGTGTTCACCAACAAAGCCATCAAATACCCCAAGTGTATGCCTATGAAACCACATAAGACACCTTTTGAGTGTTTTTATCATTAGCAACTTACACTTATTGCATTGGACAGGAACTGTACAGACTGAAGAAAATAATGAATTAGAGTAGAAACAAGATGGTCTCACACTGTTCATTTCTATCTCCTAGTTTCTGAACCTGTCTGTTTCTGAGGACATCATATATGCTTTGTGATTCAGCATCCTGAAGCTCCCCTTCTCTATGCATTCCAGTACAGATGAATTTAAGCTGGTCCCAATGCTTTTTATTATACTGCTTTTCTTCTCAGGTATAACTTAAACTCATGGGTTTAATGCAGCTCTTGGTAGACAGCTGGCTCACCTGCCAGAACTGAGCGTCTGCAGAGCAAGTTCTCCATCAGCTGCAACAGATGGAAATGGCATGACCTGGACTGGTTTTGAGGTGACATTGTAGGTTTTTGTCCTGTAGTGCCTAATAAGAAGGTTTCAATACCTTCCCATTTCCCTGGCATGTTTGCCTCTCAAGGTGTCTCCATCCCCTGTGCCACCAGCACATTAAGCCCGTAACTGCAGTGCAGCTCTGCAGTCAGGGCTCTTAGCAGCACTGCCTCGCCATTGAGACCTCTGCGGTATTTTTGAGTATTTCTTCTGTAATGAAAGGAAAGGTAAGAGGCACTTTTAGCTGACTTGAAAGCAGTAGAGGAAAACTATAATTGTGATGTTCTGCATGGAAAGCTCCACTTACAAAGATGAATGTTTAGTGAATTTTTAAGGATGTGAGACTGTACTGGAGCATTAACTAAAACATTTGCTGTCTAGTCAATGCACGAATACTATGCAACAGTCATCTTATTTTATTCTGTTAAAATAGTCATCAAAAAGGTAGCTAAACTTAAAATGGTGAAACGGCAAAGTGCAGTTCTATTCTTATAAGTGATTACTTTGAAGAAGTTACTAGCTTTCTCACTGAAAAATTGCTATGAACTGTCTTTTAAAAAACTTTGAATAACGTAAATCCCAATCCAAAATGCGGACAGAGAGAGGTGAGGTAAATTCTATTATTCATAAAGAGTGTTCTATCTCTGGAAATTAATTATCTCTAAACCTCATTTTCATCTATTGCTACTCAATACCTGGTTAGCAGACAAACAGCACCTGGTGGCTACATCTGACCATTGTATTAATGCAGTGATCTTTCCTCTCTTTCTTTGAAATGAATTTATCAGACAATATTGGAAATAATAAGAGGAAAGAGAACTGATTTGATTGTCTTCTCCCTTTTCTTGAGGTCTTCTGTAGACACCCATCTTGGTTCAAAAAAGGCATTAAACAATCTGATCCCAGGGAAATGATTATAAAGCAGGAAGCAGAGAAAAATCTTTAGGATCTTCCAAAGTTTCTGAGCATATCTGATTTCATGAACAATTTTCCTAAAATTTGGCTGTAGTTTTCAGATTTTCAGTTAAAGTGTATCCTCCCCTAACTCAACAACTGCAAAGGGTGGAGCTCAGCCTAGGGACAGATGAG
>NW_008652202.1:0-67890 GCF_000695815.1 Acanthisitta chloris | reverse complement strand
GCGGGGCGGGGGCTGTGCGGGGCGGGCGCAGCGCTCCTCGCCGTGGGCCACCCGCACCGAGCTGCGGGCACAGGTCTGCCTTCCGTACTGTACTCTAACTGTGTCCTGAAATCGCCGCCGTTTGGAGCTGGATTTAATTCCACAGGAAGTTTGTGTTGTTCTATTCTTGACTTTTGTTTCGTTTTAGGAGTGCGGAGATGGTGCTTGGGAACTACGGGAATGGAGACCGGTCGTTTACAGAAAGTGCACAGATACTCTCTGGTTACTCCTCTTCTGTCTTTTCTGGGCTGGTTTGGTGAGCATGCTTTATGTTTTGGAAAAAAAAAAATCAGATCTGAAGTTAATGGGGTTCTGCACAGTGTTAAACTAAATCTAAACTGAAATTGTCACGGGCACAGGTCCCAGGGTTGCACTGGGACAGATCTGACCTTTTCAGTGCTGCAGTGCTTTATTGTGGTGTCTGTCACACAGACTTCTAAGTTCTGCCCAGATGCTTTAGATGCCATGTATACTTTTTCATCAATCGGTCTAGGCTCTGACTGGGCTCTTATTTCTGCTTATCTCATTGCAGTCTTGTTACCCTGCAACATGTCCATCTGATGCTATGTTAAGTCACTATCTGTCCTGTGCTTAGAACAGCATGCAAACTTTTGGGATCAGGCTATGTCTTTCTCAAGTGTGAATGTTTTTTTAATGATGTGTCTGGGTCTAGTCAGGATTCCCGTAAATAAACTTTTAAATTCCATTCCTAGTAACCCTTTTCATGGAAACTAATGCAGAAGAATACCTACACATTTTGAATACAGCATAAGTAGAGGCTGAACTTTGTGAGTAGGCTAGGGTTTTTTTACATGCTGTCTAGTGCTTAGTGCTTTGATCAGTGGAGAGAATGCCAAGAATTAAACCTGTCAAATGGTAAATATTTAGTGTTTTTGTTTGTTTTCTCTCAGTGTTTTTATTGCTGTTTCTGTGAAATAGCTTATTGCATACATGTGTTTGTTTTCTTGTGTTTGATCTTGTTTTTCAAATATTTTAAAAATTGTAGTGAAACTGATTAGTTCACATAGTGAAAACAATTGAAACCACATTAATAACTCTGTGGAAGTGCGAGTAGCTGGCATGTATAGACACACCCCTGCAGCAGTCATACAGACATCTATTACTTAACAGTATTTGTGGCCTGTATCCAGCATTCTGCACTTAGAAAAAACCTCTACCTGCACACAGTGGACCTGCAATGTCCATCTTTAGAAGGAATGCCAGAATGATTCTGAAAGCTAATTGCAGTTGTCACAGTGCCAGCTCGTTTCTCATTCTCCTTCTGAGAACAATTTAATTAACCAATACTTGCTATGTAAACAAACTGGATCTGGAAATATTTTGTTCTTGTAACAGATCACATCCACAAGTAGTATGTCAGCTTTGATGGTGGAGTCTCTACAGAGATGTCCATATTGAGGCAACATTTGCACACAGTCATAATTTTAGTTAGACTGCAAAATAAGAGTCTCCTGTAAGCAAAAATGAGACTACACTGGGATCTAAGGAAGCACATGCTTATGTTTGTGTATGAGACTCAGTTTTTGCCCAGATGCCATCTTTAGTCACAAGTGTTAAAAGTAGAAAAACAAATAAAGGCTCTGAACCTTACATAAGAAAACAGTTGTGCTGGATCTGATATGTGCAATCTGTCTCCAGCACAGTAAATATTCAACCATATCCTTGCATAGTAGTAGTGGTTAATGTGGGCCTGAGAAGTCTTGCTGCTGCCAACAGCTGGCACGTAGCCACAGAGCTTAGTGTATTGTCCTTGGTGTGTGTGAAATGTGATTTGCTCACCATGGGACAGAGGAGAATCACTGAATTCTTTCATAGCTGGAGTGCTGTTAGTAAGCCTTTGGGTAAAGTAGTTCTCAGAACTTCACCAGCTTACCAGCGTCACAGTAGAATTACTGCTTCTTGGCACTTGCAAAAGTTCTTTCCAAGGATTGTTTTGGCCCTCATGGGGTACACAAGGATTTAAGCTGCATTCCTAGACAAGGTGTTTTATATTGACTAAAGATGATTGCTACTTGGCCAGCAGAGGTGCTTAGCTGCCCTCGGGGTTTTCAAGGTGCTGATCTACTGGGACTTTGATCTGACAACCAAACAACCTAAAAAGTCAGGGCAGTATCACCTAAGTCCACAGTGTGGCTCTCTCCGGGTTTTTCACATGTGTTAAAGAGTGCCTTTTCCTGAAATTTTAGGTAACCTGCATTTTAATTATACTTCATGTGTTTAAAAATACCACTGAATAAATTCTCTAGCAGCTTGAAGGGCTCAACATTTCAGCAGGTATTCTGCCCAGGTGTGTCCTGAAAGTGACCCTGTAAAATGAGATGCAGTGAGCACAAGTGATTGAGTGACCTTGCCTAGTGACACACATGAACTTTGGTTAGAGACAGTGTTTAGCACCTTACTAATGCTTTCAGCTTCTTTTAATCAGGACCCCTATCTTTCTTCTCCTGTGATACTCTGCTTAATTTATATACTTTCAACAATAGATGAAGGTAAGATCTAAGGAAATAATGGGGCTAAACTTGTCCATATGACTTGCTCCAACCTTTTGCACAGGAGTGAATTTTAGATTTAACTGTTTGCATCCACAAGCAAAAATGTATGCCTTAAAAGGAGTATTTATTGAATGGGAAGGAAAAGTTATCATAGCATGATTTCACGTGAAAAAATATTTTAACAGATGTTTATAACTGGCTATGCTGTGATGGCTGGTGCTGCAGAAAGACTTGTGCTTGGATATGACAGCTTTGGCAACGTATGTGGTAGGAAGAATACTCCTGTGAAAGGGGCACCTCTTTCTGGACAGGACATGACTAATAAAAAGTAAGTATATCAGATAATGTTCAAATAAATCAAATGTTTGAGAACTTAGTAAGATACACATCTTCTAGCTGTCAGTCATATACATTGTTTTATTGTCTATACATTGTTATGTTGAAAGGCAAAAACCCCCTTGGAATGGTGCAAAATGCTGAGTGAAATAAAAAAAGTTAAGATAGAATTTGAAAATGTTCTACATTGTTATGCGTTATGCTGCCTTCTTCTTAAAGAGGGTCTTAAATGGGACTTTGGCCAAACAGGCAGTCATTCTATATGGCAAACCTTTGTACTTAAGGAAGCTGCATTTTGAAGTTCCATGTCATTCTGTTGAGTCCTTGTAGAATGGCACCCACCCTGACAGCTTCTGATCCTGTTTAAGAACATACTATGTAGTGCAAAAATGTAGCATGTTCTCAAATTGCTTCTTAATTTTTGACTTCAAACTTCATTTTCCATTATACGTGGAAAAAGTTTCATTTCCTTTGTAGCCCTTCAAAAAGATGGAAAGAAAGCTCAGAATTTAAACCTATAAACCCCAGAAAGATTGTTTTTTTGAAAAGAGGATCTCTTTTTCTTTCTAGGTATGTGTTCTTTCTGAATTCATGCAGCCTGGAAATGCAAAGCTTCACAATCAGTTCAATATCCTTGTGCGTGTCTAGTTGTCCACAAGAGCAACTCAACACTTTGGAAGATCTCCAGAGTTTTGCAAGGAATAATGGTGTGCAACGGGGAATATGAATATCTTAGTGTATCTGTGGAACAGTTGAGCAGCTTTCACTTCGTTATTCTTATGTTTCCTACACTAGGGAGTCATATCTTGCCATTAATTTCCTGAACATTCATGGCAACAGAAAATAAAATGTCTTGTTTCTGCTTTATTTCAAAGCCATAGTTTGTACAAATGTATGCAAATTGGAAAGTTGTTGATTCATTCCTGCAGAGTGCTGAGATTACACAGCAGAGAACTGACTGCTGAGGATGAACTAGGGAAGTCTGATGGAGGTACAAGTAGGTGAACAGAGCTATACACTATTTGAGAAACTTCTCCAGTTGGTTATTTTGAATGAAATGAAAACTATGGTGGAAATATTAATTTCCAGGGGTTTAAAACAAGTGGTTTTATCCCTTTAGGCAGCATATCCCAAAGTCTGCAATTCCACCTTGTTGTGGTTTAACCCCAGCTGTCAACTAAGTACCATGCAGCCACTTGCTCACTTCCCAGCCAAACCAAGACATGCCTAGCAATTTTATTTTATTCTGGTGTGCAAGATGAATATGATGTCAGAAGTAGCTATTGTGCAAGAGAGGCAGCTCCAGTTCATTTATGTCCAACATGTAAATAAAATAATCTTCAGCCTAACTTTTATTTCATGGGGTATGTGTAAACTGCAGACCATATGAATATTAGGGGCTATTTTCATTGGAGGTCAGTATTCCATTCTGTTTTGTTTTGTTGGAGTTTCTTTGGCAAGGATTGCTATTCAAATCAACAACATCTGTTTTAATTTAATTTTGGGATAGTTTGCCACCATTTGGTATGTACGGAAAGCTGTAAACACCTGTTATATAAGTATTTTCAGTGTAACTGAATCTAATTGCATCAAATTCCAGCTAAAACTGCTTGCATGTTTATCTCAAGGGAGAGGGAAGTCTTACATTTTGAGTGGCTTGGATGTATCCAGCCTTTCTTTCCCAGAAGTGTTGTATAATGGATCAGAGTATTATTAGCAGAGTACTTGGTAATATTTTGCCTAGGGGCCAGGACAAGTTAAGTTTCTGACTACATATATATATTCTTTTCTAATTCATGAGGGGCCTAGTTCTATTGTAGCTTCTGTCATTTTAGGTTTTTCTCTTATCCTAATGAGCAAGAACTTACAGCTAAGTATGGCACTGTGGAACAAACAGTGTGCCTGCCCCTCAGCAAGGTCAGTAAGTGGTAAATATAGTTAAGTCTAGAAGGCAGAAGATTCTGCAGGGGTTGCATTAGATTTACCCAACTAACTAATTTGTTATTTACATTGTCACTGGAATATCAGGGATGATTATGGCCTGCTAAGGGATCAAAGCAGAAGTGAAAGCTAAACTTAATTGATAATGTGTTTTTCTCTAAAACTTTTACCAATATTAAGTTGCCTTTTCTCTTTTCCCTTTTAGGTTCTTGTCTTTGCATTTACAGCCTGAACATTTCCAGTTACACCCTAAATTCAAAGGCAGCTGAGCTGTGTCCCACACTTCCAGTTCCACCAAGGTAAGAATTACTGGGTACTTTACAACTTCCTTGAGTCCAAACAGCTTCTCATGGGTTGTTACTTCCTCACATTTTCTATTTGACTTGACGCTTTATGGTCAGGGTGGTTTTGCTTTGTTTATTTGTCTTGGTACATGCATCCTTAGAAGTTCTCATATGTGCCTGTGAACATGCCAGTGTTTTGTCCCACAGAATAAACGAGGACTGCATTCCCTCCATTCTTCTACCCTTTAGAGAGTTTTCCTCTCCAAATAGGAGAAAAGCACTCTATATGAGGAATGATTTAATTCCTGCACCGACTTTTGCTCTCTCCCTCAATGCCAAGAAAGAGGGTCTATGATTTCAGGCCTTGCTGCTCATCCTGAACCCAGAAATTTCCATAAGAATAATTTCATAGCCAGCTGTCTTGCAACACAGGTCTGTGGGTGGCTCTGTCTTTATCATTTGTGAGTCAAAAATCTTAAACCCATGATTTTAAGTTCCACTGTGTCATGAAAATACAGCAAAGAATTGGAATTTCTATGTTTGCAGAGCTAAATCGTCAGCTCTGAACAGGAGAAAATGGAAGAACAAAGCAAAGGAGAGGGCAGGAGACATAAAAACATTACATACAGTGGATCAGAGGAGAGCATGTAAATTGATGAAAAATATGGCATGTTTTACTTATTTCTTCAACCTTCTAGTTTTTTTCTGTTTGTTAAGGAACTCAGCAAAGTTAGTCATCTTGCACAGCGATATTTCACAGTAGAAGCAAAGCTAGTCAGAGAAGTTTTTAACTATTGATGACCAAACCTCTGCTTTTTAGGAATGAATATGTCTTTGTTGTAGTGCAGCATAGTCAAAGTGGGACAATGAATAAGCAAGAGGCTTGGCTGAGAGTGCCAGATAGTTTTGTACATAAATATTTGGTGATGCTAATTGTCCCTTGCAAACATTGTTTTGATGTGGCTTCTAGAATGCTTAAATATCATAGAAACAATGCAAAGTGTTTGTGATCTAGAATTATCTACAAGAACATAGGTTGCAGCTATATTAGCATGAGTTTAGGTTTTACATGAACACATGGCAGCAAAGCAGGTGAAGCCAGACTGGAATGAGAATAAGAGCTATGTGCTGATGATGATCAAGATAGCAGTTAATTTTTTTCCCCAGGCTGATCTTGAATGGATATTCTGGTAGAGTGATACAGGTGTGATGCTACTAGGAGTTTATTTTGTAGATGAAACATAAAACTACTATCTGTAACAGGGTGCTTCCATGCCTAGTGCCCTGCTGTGCCAGATGCCGTGTGCAAGGTCTTCTCCTGGGCAGGGAGGATACCTGCCAGGTTACAGATCAGATTGGCCAGCTCTGGCTGCAAAACTATGGTGGGGGTGCTGGTAGAGTATTGGAAAGATCTTGAAAAAGAAAAGTGGAACGGATCTCTGTGGTTTTGAAACTGTTTGTCCAGTAATTAATATTTTTTACCATTTTTGTTTTTAACCTTCCAGTACGTCTTTTCCATTACTTAATCGATGTGTTCCACAAAATCCTGAGTGCTATTCCAAGTATGCATCGATCTTAATAAGTATGGTTAATGAAATGGATGTTTTTCACCGAATTCTGAGTGGAATATTGGCAGGAAGAGATACTGTGATAGGACTCAGTGTCCTTGCACTAGGTAAGTATATAAATGAAGCGTGAACAGTGATATTCAATTACATGGTGGGATTTCAAATGTTTCTATTAACTTTGTATGTTTAATTGTGAAGTGATTTTTTTTCATTTTTTCTGGGCAGAGGTGTTTTTAAGAAGGTGATTGTCTTTTATCAGGAGGCATTTAATAGCCTCATGAAATACAGCTCTATGAAATGCCAGATTCTGTGTTCCTTGATATGGTCATATACCTCATTTCAGGGGACTATAAGAAATTGTTGATGAAAAAAAATGACATCAGCATGAACATTTGAACTTAAGTATTATTGAAAAGCTAATCATTCCCATGGTGAAATATATCAGTTATGAGTTCATTATTAGTTAAGTTACAGGTAACTGTGTGTTTTAAGTGTTAAAAAGGTTGCCAGCTTTACTAAATGCTGTTGCTTTTGAGACCACTGTTTGAAAATAAAAGCCCAAATTCTGCAAGAACCTTAAATTTATATTTAAATTAAAAAATGGTTAAGTTAAATGAATTTTAACACTCATAATAATCTTACTTCATATGTTTTTCAGCCTTGTCTTTTATAATGGTTTTAGCCTTCAGATTCATTCGGACACTTCTGGTCCATACTTTGATTGCACTGGTTGTATTCGGGTTGTTGTGTAAGTATATTTACCATTTGGCATATGCTCAGTTAAATGGGTCGTCTCTCTGAACTGAAGCAGAGGCAGCTCTCCTCTTCTCCATGGCCATCCTCAGTAACCTTCAGCTTACTATAGCCATTTCCAAGCTGAGGCCTGCTTGCTTTTTGGTGCCAAGGTCTGGCTGTACTGTTCCAGCTGCTGAGTGTTGGGATGATGATGTCGTTTATTGTTTTTATAGATGCCTGGAAACAACATTTCTTTTGGCAGATCAATGCAGTTATAAAAATGCTACTGTTTCAAAGAATGTTTAGTGTAGTTTTATATTGCCTACTTAAGAAAGGGAGAACTATGGGCAAGTGTCCAGCTAAAGCTGGTCATTCCATGAAGGTTTTGTACCTCCACAGTGAAACTACATGCCTGAGCTATAGAGTAACTGCAAGAAAACCAAACATTCTCCTGTGGTTTAACCTCAGACTGACAGACCATTATGGAAATTTTCTCTGTGATCACTGATACTGTGCCTCTCTTTGCAAAGAGACAGCATTCCTGAGCTGAGTGTGGGTATGCAGAAGGGTGAGAGACTGAGGAGAGAGGCCAGGCAGGGAGCAGCCTGCCAGCAGCACCGTGCTGCAGCCTGGGACCACTGCCTGCCCTCATGGTGCTCTTGTCTGCTCAGTCGTCTCAGGTGTTCTCTGGTGGCTCTACTATGACTACAGGAATGATCCCAGCACTGAATTGGAAACAGAAAAGGAAAATGTAAAGTTTCTTCTTGGATATGCTATCTTCTCAACAGCAGTTACTGTAAGTACCATTTTACCCTGATGGCAGAGGCTGTAACTTGAAAACTTGTGGGTTTTTTTTAAGTAGTTCTGCAACAATAAAAATAATCTATCATTCCTTTAAAATCTGAAAATAAGAATCAATTATAAGATCTACTTACATGAATTTATATATACTCATAAAATCATAAAATGGTTTGGGCTGGAAGGAACCTTAAAGATAAGATTTCTTTTTTAATGTCCTCTGTAAGTTGTGACCTTCTAATGTCTGCTGATACTGAAGAGGTAAGAACAGTTTCCTTTGTATGCATGTGTGTTCCAGTACAGCTGACTGTTGTTTGCAGAGCTGCAAGTTACAATTCTCTTCAGAGCCAGTGCCTTCTTTCTAGTGCAGGCAAGAAAATGAGCAAAGCAACTGCCACTGGTTGTGTTTATTATTTTGTAGATTCCAACCTCTCTTTTAATTGCTGTTCATGGTCCCTTGTTATATACAAAGAACAGGGGACGTTGTTGGGTTTTTGACTCAGGGTTTTGTTGTTGGTGTTTGGGGTCTTTTAACTTTGGAAAAAAAATAGTTTCGTAAATAAGGTTTCATTTTATGTCTGCTTTGCTTCCATGCATACATAGCTCTCAAATTAGTTTGGTTGTGGACCTGTCCTTTCTGCAGGAAGGGACTAGTTCTCCTACCATTGTGAATAGTGGCAAGTTGACCTGAGTAGAAAGTGTAAATATTCGTGACATGCAGGGTATGTGAAAGCAATGTGTAGCATGTAATGCACGTTTTTGTTTGCTGTAAAGCAAAACAGACTGCTTCCAGTAATTGAATTAAAGTTTTATTAATCCTATTTTGGTTTTAAAAAAAAAAGCAGCAAAGATTTCAGAAGACCAGATTTTAATCCATGGGCTCTTTGAGAATATAGGCAGTGTCTCAGAAAGATTTTCTGATGTGCACTAAGGCTAAAATGCCTTGCTGTCATGTCTTCATGAAATCTGTATCCCCTAATCCCACATTTGATGACTCTGATAATTTTTGTAAAACCTCCAACAATTTGTCTTTTTATTTCCTGTTACAGGTTGTTTTGCTTTCCCTTATATTTGTACTAAGAAAGAGGCTTCAGTTCACTGTACAGCTCTTTCGAATTGTTGGTAAAATCATTGGCAGAATTCCTTTCCTCGTGTTCCAACCACTCTGGACCTTTCTGATTCTCATTGTGTTCTGGGTGTTTTGGGTTGCTGTACTACTTAGCTTAGGAACTGCAGGTAAGTATATGCTTTCCATGTTTTTGACTGAGTGCTATCCATTTCCTAAATTCACTTCATAAATGTTGGACCTCCTGGTGTTAGTGTAAAAAATGCAGGCTGGCACTGTTACATATCTGTGTTACTTGTTCCTTGTATTTCACACTTGTTGGAGTCTTCCACATTGCCATTTTGCTTCTAAATGTGGACTTCAGTTTTGTTATTTAATTTATGAATAGATTGTGGTACGTACGTACAGTATATGTTTGATGTATTTAAATGAAGAAAATAACAGGAGGGAGGAGACAGCTTTTAGTGCAGTTGTTACAGAGTGAGAATGTCCATCTCCTCTGACTATAAATGATGTCGAATTGTCATGGAGGCAGAATGTTGCTTCTCAGCATTCTGACATTGTTGGCACTTGTTCAGTGACAACTGCTGTCATTATTTAGACTGGTACAACAGTATTTGGATTAATCCAGAGATTTTTGCTGTTGTAGGGAAGGTGCTCTGTGGAAAGTCTCAATCACTATGAAACATCTGGAAGAACAGATTTTTAGTATGGAAATGGTATTACTGAGGGACATACCACTGTAAGATGTGTCACTGATTGAACCAGGGTAATTTGGATGCTGTCCCTTGGTCCAACATCACATTATCCAAGTGAAGGAGGGGCTCTCCTTCCATGCAGCATCACCCAAAGAAGTGAAGCTAAACTCTGTGTAGGTCTGGGGATAACTCCTCTTGTAGACATCAGCCTTTATACATGGGAAGCATTATGGTTCAGGGTTTGGTATTTTTTTGTTTTTAATTTCTAGGGCCATTGCTAGGAGCCAGTTGTTGTCCTTTCAGCTGGAGCTTAGGCAGAAGTGTGGGACCATTGCTTATGGTTTTTCTCTTATCTGAAACTAGGCAGTTATTTCTATGTGGAAAACCAAATGCAGCCCAACTCTTCAAATGCTTGTGTGTTGCCATTTTATTTTGTGTTTCCACCACCCCTTGAGATGGTGGCTGCAGTAACTCCTCTGTACGGGCTTACAGATTCCTGCTAGGCCAGAAAAGCCTCCAGCCTTTCTGTACATGAGCCCATTGGGGAAAGCTGGCTGTATTTCCCACCTCCATGGGTCAGGTACTTCACTCCTGTCATGACTGCTTCCATCTCAGTTTCACCCTGTTAATTCTGGCTCTATACAAGACACAATTCACTTGTAACACAAGAGTCTGTGTGTCTGAGTTCATGCTGGCATTGCAAATCTCTCACCTGTTGCTCAGGCTGGTCTGGGATCTGTTTCCCTCCAGTTTTCATTGGAGAGTCATGCAGGTTTGCAGGGATATCTCTATTTCTGCTGTATTTTCCTGAGTAGCTCATGTTTGTCAGAAATTGCTGCTTGAAGCAGTTGGCTGGCTGATCCCTGCTTCTCCTGCAAAAAGGTCAGACCTAGCATGGCCAAATGTCCAACCTTCAGTCTCTTTGTGAGCTGTTCCTCCCCACTAAATAGTCAAGCAGATGAACTTTGATTTAGGTGTCATGGATATTCCTTCTCCACAGTCCTCTGAGCTGGATTTTCCTGTTACAGAATCAGCACTGCGTGCTAGATGCAGCTCTGTGTGGTTGTTAGATTTGTTTTTGCAAAATCTTCATCCCATTTATGCACAGATCAGCCAGGCAGCAGTAACTTGGAAACTGGCCTTGTGGGATAACTTACCACTGCTTCAGACCACTCCTTTATAGAAAGGAGCATCTCCTGAGCTATCAACCAACTGTTCATTTCATGCACCTGCTTGGTTCAGATACAATTTAAGATAGACATTAACTATAGTAATTTTAGTAACAGGTAAATAAAATTAATTGTAACATACAGATTTCCTAAACATATCATTAGCAAGAAATATTAGAGGAAATATTACATCCTTAATGTTAAGCTGAGCCCATTACCCACAGGAACTCTACCCATTACCCGCTGGTACTCTAATATGCACACATAAGGATGCGAAGCTTGCTCTTGTTATATCTAAATTTAGAAATTACCAGTTGAGTCTGCCGTATTCAAAAGCTTTTGGAAATGCAGCAGTCATTAGAAGAGTAGAAGTATTCTAGCTCATATGATAGAAATAGCTTGATTATAAGAGCAGGATGGGGAACCAGTTGGGTATTTCCTGAATGCCTTTACAGACTCTGCACAAAAATAGTGACTTGCACATTATATCCAAAAGCAAGTTCTACATGTATTCACAGGAAAATAAAACCCAATGAAAACTGCATTTGAGAGGCTTTTTATGCTTTTTCCATGGTGTGCCATTTTCCTTCATTGGTTATATTCTCTATTTCCTGCTAGGCGTTTTCATTCAGCTTTCTTTTTTTTCCCCCTCTGCCTGCTTGGAGAGTAGGATTCAAACAGTTTATGACCTGCTGTTACATTCATAGTGCAGCACACATCTCCTGACTCAAAGGTATTTTATTTTTTATCTTCTCCCTACCTTAATAGGAATGCTGATGTTTCCAGCAAGTTATACAAACAGTACAGTACAGAAGGCAGCATAAGCTTGCTGCACAGTAGAGTGATGATAGAGTTTCAGTTTTGAAAGAACTGACTTTTTGCAGATTTAGCATAAGAAGGGAAGGTCACTTCTTGGCACTTAACTATCAATGTATTGCTTAAATGAGGAATCTAGTAAAACATAAGTTTTGACTGAGATCTTTTGACAGGCTATTTTTAGTGTAGGTGTCAGTCCTTGTAAGATTTTTCTGTTAGCAGCCTGTTAATATTTAGAAGAGAATGTGCAATTTGGTAAATAATCTAAATCCATTCTAAGTTGCATGAATGCAGGTAGAAAAATGCCACACTGCGTATTGGATAATTTTTCTGGTTAAAACTCGATTGTATTTATTTCACCTTTTGCATTTATAATTGTCCTTTTTCTTAAGCTGTCTGTGCCAAATGATGCTCTACAAGTATACCGTGGGCTCTTGGCGAGGTGCAGGGCTGAGACGCTCCTGGGGCGTGGGATGACCTGCAGCAGTGCCCGTGCCCACGAGGTGCCGCTGGAGCAGCGCGAGAAGGTTCCACTGCCTCTGCTCGGCTCTTGGCTCTGCGCACGGGTGGGACGCTGCTCCCGGGAGATACACGGGAAACAAAGGCCATTTGATTCCTTTAATAATCTGGGCAGGTAGTGATGGATTGTTTGATCCAGCCCTCAGGTTGAGGAGGTTTGTACAGGTGACAAGAGGTCGGTGTCAGCAAGATAGCTGCTTGGATTTCCAGCTCCTTACTCTACCTCGGATTTGTTTTGCTGTTCAAAACTTGAACAAACGAACGGTAGACTAGGTTTGGTATTGAAAATATTCCATTAGATTGCATTTCAAATTTTCAGCCCAAGTGTGAGTCCTCTGAAGTGCTGCCTATTAAAGCAGCTCGCAGTAAAGTAGCTCACTGGGGATTGTTTTGCTGTTCTAGGATGGCTGGTACTTCCATATCTTGTAACAAAAAGTACATACAGTACTGTATGGTTAATAGTGCACTGGCAGAACAGCTTTGTATTATTTATTACTTTTCTACAGTTGTCCTGTGAATTAAAGACATTTCTTTGGATTTTGAGTTTTAGGGGCTTTTTGCAACAGTACTTTTCTGAAGATCTCCCAAGATATGTTCTCTTACAGAGCAGTTTGATTTCTTCATTGACAAATAGTTGCCTATCCAGGATTCAGTTTGTAAAATACGGGTGATGATTTTCTTGGGTTTGATACTTTGACTTTTTCTTCTCAGAAATACATTTTCTGGGACTGTGCAGGCTGTATTTTAAATGGAAAGCTGAAAAAAAGAAATGTTTACAAAGACATTAGTCTTTTGTCTGATTTGGAGAGATGGGTAAATGAAATTGGCTTGCTGCTGTGCTGCACCTGTTCTTAACATTTTCCTTGAATCTTCACTAGTTATATAATATTTATGGTGTCTCTGCATTTTACAGTTCTGGAGCGCTTGATCCTCACTTCAGCTGTGGTGCACCTGATCGTTATGCGACCATGCAGGCACCTTATTTACATCCCTTCCAAAAGTTAGTGTTACTGTGAGACAAAACTAACTTCTTGGGAGCTGTAGAAAACTATAGCCTGCACTTGGAAAGGTACTTATGCACATGACTAATTTGAAACACGTGGTTAATCCTGTTAAAATCCGTGGAACTACTTACACATTTTAAGGTAGGCACCTGCCTAAGTACCTTGGTAATTCAGAATCTGTAAGTGCAGCAGAGACTGAGTGAATTCCAGGCCTAGAAAACTAGGAGAAATGCCAGGGCTTCATGAGACTTTAGGCAGTACAAGCAGTGGCACCAGTTAGAACCATTAGCTGGCTAAGAATGGAATTCAGCTGTGCTTTGGAAAAGCTGATATGTCTTAGGGTTATTGAGTTTTACTGTTTGCTAATTCGTGAGTATTTCACTGCAGAAGTGAAGTGGCTGTGTGGCACAGCAGAGCATGTTTTTCAACCTTCCAGCGTGGAGGAGCTGTGAGGTCCACGTGGCATAAATACTATGCATGTAATGTGGGATGAGAAGGTGGTGTGAGATTTTCGTGTAATGAAGGTGCATCCTACAGGCAACTGAGCAGTAAAACTGCCACATAAAGCTGTGCAGTAGCAATCCCGGCAATAAAAATGTATTTCCTGCAGGGGCCTTGGCATTCCAATTACAGTCAGCTAGCTTAGCTGTAAGTACCACTACATGGAAAAACACTACATAAAATAACAGAATGAATTCTGTCACAGGAAGCATGGAGAGTCAGTATATGATGCCAGAACCTTTCCTCACTTAGCTGTGGGAGTGGCGCATCATATTTTCATGTTAACAGGAACTGATAAACTGGCTCTTGGTATTTTCTTGTCAGTGGCTCTTTGTTTCTGATAAGGAATTTGCTGGTCTAGACTTCCCAGGAATTTTTGTCTCTTACAACAGCCTACTGCTGCAGGCATCAGCAAAACCTCGCAGCAGCAGCAGCAGTTGCTGAGTAAGAACATCTGACATAAGTCTGGAAGAATCAGAATGCAGCTGATGGTGCTGCATGTGCTCACTGACTGTTGTATCCTTGCATTGCTGTGCTGACTGCTGTAGTGACACAGCACTGGGCTGGGAAGTCACACGGAGAAGCTCTTCTGAGTTCTGCTGTAATCACTTGTGCCTGTTTGCATTGTTAACATCACTTCTTTTCAAGTATTTTCAGCAGATCAACACTTGTACTGATCAGAGGTTTCCAGATTTGATGATTTCAGCTGTGGGGACTTCAGTTCTTTACTGACATTGTAATGTTATCACTAAGAGTGTATAGTACACCAGAAAGATTTGTGATTATGTAGTTGGAGAAAAATATTCTGTTGAAAGATTAAGCCATATTTCAGGGCTTTGTTGAAAATGTTTAGTTCGTGTAAACATGAATCACAGTGGAGTGATGAGGGAAAATGGCATATACTTTTCTCAACAGGGCATCTAGGATAGCTTCAAAGTTTATCTGAGCTACTAACACATAAAAATAGCATTGCATGTAGTTCTGTTGGCAAAATTGTGCATGTCTGGTGGGCCCAGAACACAGGGAGTCAGTCAGATACAGAAGTTTACATTGGTAAACAGATTTCTGTGAAGTGACAAAAACAGTTTACTATACCTGGACAGCAAAGCAATTGATGGTGAACTCACAGGTGGCTGTGCCTGATTTCTATGCAGCAGAGCACAGCACTGTGCACATGCACATGTATAAGGTTAGCCAGGAAAGACAGAGCTATTACTGTTGTTACTGCAGGTAGTTATTTCAGTAGGCTGGTAAAAAGCAAAAAGAATTAATTTACTGTACATACATGTATCAGTCTTTATGGCAAAACTACAGAAGCAAGGCCTGAAAAGGCCTATTTTGAAAAAGAAATGTTCAGGTGAATTGTATGGTGGAAAATGTGCATAATTCTGCTCCAAAATTGCTTAACATTTTTGCATAAAAATGGAGAAGTAGGAGACCATGTATTTCATTGACCTATTGCTTGCTTAGGTTCCTGCAGTTAAGGGCTACAGGCTGTGGATAGTGAGTGTACTTGGCTAATTGTGTGTGCTGCAGGAAAAGGCAGTCTAGAGCCTCTGGAAGAACTAAGGGAAATGAAAAATGCCTTGAATTCAGAATTACATAGTGCCTAACTTATTTTAATTACTTACATAAATGATTCTGTCCTCAAAAATTCCCTTTAAAAATGGTTTTGCAGACTTAAAACCAGGGAGGCACAGGATGGGGGGGAATAGCAGAGAGTTTGTGAGAAGAGATCTGAGGAGTAGCTTTTTCACACCATCAAGCATTTTGCATTTCACAGGCTTAAAATATATTCAAATATAATGGAAGCAACAATATTTCTGTGAATGACCAACCATACAGCTCTGCAAGAGCTTGCCTGTTCAGCTAAAATTGTTAATCTCTCAGAAAAGGAAATATCTAGAACTGTGTCTCTGTTATACACCCATGTAGCCTTTTTTGATCCTTTCAAAGCACTGCAAAATAATGTTGCAGTATTTCTATGGGGTAAATGAATATTTTTTTCATAATTTACAGACAGCTAGACCTTAGTCCTGAAAACTTAAAAAGCTTGTCTAAACCTGATGGTATGGCTGAAACAAATCTTCACTGTTTCTACTTTTAGTTATTATTGAGTATGAAGTCTGTAGCTATAGAAAAATAGCCCAGAAGTGAGCCATTTCCAAGATAGCTTTGTATATGTGGTGGTTTTGAACTTGAAGGTGGTAGGTTGTCCTGTGGAAGAACACACAGTCATAGTATCATTTAGGTTGGAAAAGACCTTTCAGATCATTGAGTCCAGCTGTAAACCTAACACTGCCAAGTCCACCAAATGAATACATGAACGATTAAAGCTTTACTTATATTGCTGTTCTAGCAGTAATAGCCAATTCTATGCCTCAGTTTGTTATTTCTTTTGTGGAGTTAGAATAAGAAGTTACTCACCTCCAGAGATTGTTTTATTCAGTGGACATGTTTGCCTTAAGGTTAATAGACTTAAGGCTTGGTAAAGGTAAAAACCCCCAACATTATGTACCTGGAGACCTTTCACTAAGACCAAATATCCTAATGCCATTGTCCCCTGACTGGCCTTCAGAGTCAAGTGCCATAAATAGGGTTGCACAGAGAAAGGTCTGATTGCCAGGTAATCTGAGTTGCCCCCACCTTTTGTGAAAAGCCATCTACTGAACACGGAGTAATTCTTTGGTAGTAGCAAAAGTGGAAGCAATGTTTTTTAGCTTGAGTAAGTGAATTTGTCAATGTTCCTGGATACAGCAGTTACACTGGAGCATATGCTACCATACAGATGTCTGCTCTTTTTTTTTCCCCCAGAGAGGCCACCTTTATGTGCCTGTGTTTTGCACAAAGATTGCAAAGTATAGGGAACAGAAAACTAGTTGCCATGGTTCTAATTAGTAATAGCAATTAAAATAATTGTTTTGTTTTGTTGCAACGGTCCATTATGCATCCTTAATATTTTTCTGCAGTCTTTCTCTTTTGCTTCTTAGAGAAAAAAGCCTAAAGCATTTAACAGCTATTAATTTCTTTTAAATTTGAATGAAGAAAATTAAGATTTCATTTACTTCTGAACTATTTGATTACTCAAATCTTGAGTAATGTCTTCTCAGAAATCTTTGCTAATTTGTAGCTATCCTCTTGACTTGATTGGCAGCTGTGTCTCAGTCCCAATTTAAATGCAAACTCATGCTTTTTTCAAATTCCATTTGAATTACGAGATGTTGTCTAACTTTGTTAGAACGGATAGAATTAAATAGCATCTGATTTTTGTTTTTTTGAAGTAATTTTATTGAAGAAAATTAAGAGAAAGGGTACAGAAGCACTTATATGTACTTCCTCCCCCTGCCCCCCACCTTGTCTGGTATGTTATAATAATACAATGGTGTGATCCCAACTTCAGGTACTGCACAGTCTACTTCAGGAGGACAAGTAGAATACAGAGCTCTGTCTGGAATTTGCTACTTGACATGGTATCATTTCGTTGGCCTTATCTGGACTAGTGAATTCATTCTTGCCTGTCAGCAAATGGTGATTGCTGGGGCAGTGGTTACTTGTTATTTCAACAGGTGAGTGCAGATTTGCCCCCGGATGGTTTTGGGAATTTTCCAGCATTTAATTTCAAACTTTTTCTAGGTAAACTAGTATCAAATAGGCTGCAATTTCTGTCAATATGTGGAATTCAATTCACTATAAAATAATGTTGCTTATTGCAAGATCTTGAGTAAACTTTTACAATGTATATGATACTAATATGGCTCACCCATATTGCTGGAGTTACCAGGCCAAACTGAGCCTTGGTAAAAGCCATTAGAACTCAGCTGACCCTGGTGGAATTACCATTCAGAAGGCACAGGCTGCATTTGACCCTTTTCCAGGAGACTGTATTAACTCCAAAAGGAGATGCAATATATAGCTCCTTGGTAATTTCATGTGTTCCTAAGTAGTTTGACCTCTTTGTAAGTGTTCATCCCTGCTCTGGGTTTCCATTTGTTCTGGCTGCATAACTGCCTGGTCTGTTACTCTTTTTTTCATTCTGTGCATATATTTTCAGTTAACTGTAAATGCTTTCACACCACTGTCAAGTGTTTAGAGATGTGTAAACAAACTTCCTTGAATTTTATATTGCCCTGGAATGTAAATGTGAAGGAAATGAGGAAAAGTAAAATGAAATTAAATTGGATTCATACACTCATTGCAGGGCAAGATTCAAATCTCACAATACATTCTTGAGTTTTTTGACAATGAAGAGAGAAGTATCCTGATAGCATTTTTCCTCATAAGTACTTAATGAACTCTCTTATCATTCATTATTACTCTCTCCTTCTATGCCCAGTGATGAGATTTTCTGATCTGTGAAAAACTCTGGCATTTTAAGGCATTTTTTCATTTTGTATTAGAGGAATATGGTGATAGTCTCAATTTGTTGAAAAATTAACCCTTGAAGATGTGAGAGTGAAGCAGGAAGCCTGGTAGGAGAGAGTCTGGGAACCTTGGAGCACTGGTGGCAGCTGCCCAGGACCATCCAGCCTGGACAGCTGGGAAGGGAGGCTATGGACTTTCCCAAAACCTAGGAAGCATGTTGCTGTTGAGGGTCTCCAGAATGTATCCCTGGATGTTTTGGTTGTTGATTGAGAGGTCTGCTGATGGAAAGTCTCCAAATGGTGTGTTCATCTCTGCCCAGCAGAGACACCAGGATGGACTCTGCCTGTGGGAGTGGCTCCATTAGGATTTCCTGCAGCTGTGCTGCTCCAGCCAAAGCAGCAAGGCAGAGAGACCTGGTAACAGCCAGTGTCCACCACTGTTTTAAGCAATGTTTTGTTATCCTATGCAAAAAGCCCAGTCAGGGCAATGTTTAACACGTGTGTCAGGAGCCCATCCCTGACAGGATTCTCTACGCAGCCAACAGATATGCCACTGAACTGGTGCCTAGGTAAAAGAGCAAAAAAACCCTAAAATATTGATCATGCAGAGTGACATAGTCTCACACTACTATTTTACATACCATGATAGGATCTGAAAAGGTAGGAACTTGCATTTCTGATGTCATCTCCTTTTTCCCTGTTGCAGCTCTAAACACAAGGAACTCTCATGGCTGTGCTGCATTGGATAGTGGGCTGCTCTTTTTTTCTAAGCACATTGATGTGCCTCAGCTTCAGCAGCCAAGGCACTAAAGATTTATTTCAACTGGCTTGAGAAGGCATGGGAAAGTAAAGCAGTTCTGCTGAGTTCCTGGACTGTGTACTGCAGTGCATTTTGGTACAATACACCATATAAACCCCCAAGACAAAGGCACTGTCCCTATCTTGTTCACACAGAGCAGGGAAGCACCTGTAGAAACCACTGTGATGACATTTACTGCTCTGTTAGAGGCTTCCGCTTTCCAGCTATTTTTTACTGCTGCAGGAACTGGCTGTGGAGTACGGAAGGTTCCTGCTCCCAGTTGTACTGAAATAATTTTGTACATCTACCATCAAGCTCTCCTCTTGCTTGCCAGGTGACATGTACTGTGCTGAGAGAGTTGTGCTTGGAAGGGAAAATGCAATTTTTATGTGGTGGTGGTGATGGCTTTTCCTGGACTTCAGGCTATCAGCACAGGTCTGCAGAGTTGCAGAGCAGTGCAGGAATGGGGAGAGGGTGGGTAGCTGCAGGAGCACTCACACCAGCAAGGGCAAGGGTTATCTCAAGCTGTTCCAGCAATTCTGAGCTTGTTTGCTGTGTGTTTTTAATGTATTCCCTGGGGCAGCATCATAAAGGCATGTCACAAGAGTTTGTTTATGATACCTTACAGAGAGGCTTTCTTCTTCGCTCATAAGTGCTCCGAGGAAATGGCATGGCCTTTCCCTGCGGAAATCTCCTTCCACAGCACACACAGCGATGTGCTGCATGGCCAACAGCCACAGTGGAGTTGCAGATGGAGAGGGCAGAGGCTCATTTTAGCATGGTGTGCTTAGGTATTGTATATGTGTTTACCTTTTCAGGGAGATGAGGCTTTTCACATCTCTGCAATTAAAGGAAGATGATGTGGTAACCTGATCCATGTCACAGGTGTCACTGTCCTGTCCATGTTTGAGCTTATTTATTAATTGCAGTGCATGTATGTCACTGCACAGGTTTGAAACTGAGGAAGTCTATAAGCATTTGCAGGATTGGCATTATCCACCTGAGTAAGGTGTTCAGTACTACAACTTCCAGCAGAGGTGAAATACATACATCTCCTAGGAAGTCAAAAGATGAGGTTTATGGATTTGCACCAATGTCATTGAGAGATGAACTGGGACAAGTTTTTAAAGGCTTCCTCTGCCCTTTTCAGATATATCTGCAATATTTATGAGCATCTTTTGCCCTATTTACATACTTGACCGAAAAGAACCATCAGCATGTGTGTAGTCAGAGCTGTCCCATCTGGTTTGAAGATCAGGTAAAAGGGCAGTTGGAGTGTGTATACTCTTTTAGTCTGATAATGTCTCTTTTATTACAAATCTTATAATTCATTACATTTGTTTAAAAACTGAGATTCATATTAACCTGAGGAATATCAGATTCATTCCTTAACACTTTTAAAGTATTTTGTACTAAATCTGGTTTTAGGCAGTCTTTGAAACAGATGAGGCAGGAGTGAAGAAAACTGTAAGCACAACTCTGAAAAGGACAGGTATTTAAAGAAATTAAGAAATGCCATTTTTTTCCCATTCAAATTTCTATGTCTGTGTATGTCAAGATTTTTTATTTTCACAAAAAGAGTTTTTCAAATGAAAGCCAAGATTCATGTAAGATCATTTGATTCAAAGAACTTAGTATTAAAAAAGGTATTGAGTGTCACAGAGCTCACAAAATAAAGACAGTTGGCAGCACTGAAGAAAGAAAATTATTAAAATGTAATGTGATATTGAGTACAGCTCCACAGGATTTTAGTATAGTGCTGTTGAATGTAAATCAAACAATCTCACAGTAACACAGAATAGAAATACCAAAGAGGAAAAACAAGCTGTCGCTCTACTCAACCAATTCTATCAGGCAGATTCCCAGTTGTCCCTGATGCCTTGTGTGCATGCAGAGTCTACATGCCCAGAGTTCACTGCACAATATGAGCTGCCTACAAAACTTCATGTGTGTGTCTGACTGTATATTTGTGCTAAAGTCACTTCAGCATTGCAGCCATATAATGTACGAAGGTGGGTGAAACTTCATCCTTAAGGGTAATGGGAGTAGGTGGATGATTGAGCCAATCTTAAGCTTGTTTTAGAGTCACAAGCATCACCTGTTGCTGTGTTCAGCTAGTTGGTTTCCTATGTTCCCTAGTCGGAGCCATAATTACATGGAAAATCTTTTCTTTTTCTAATCTGCTTGGAAGCAAAGCAGGAAGCCTTGTCAAACCCTGTTCTTGTGAGAATTCCTTTGCTAGGGGAGGAAGGTGTTAAAAAGCATCCAAATGTGTACAAGTTTATCTAAACTAAACTTGAAATTTTGATATTCTTGCTCATTATTCAGTCTTGTTAAAAAGATAAAACCTCTTCTTCATTTTTCTCTTCAGTAGCAAGTATATTATTAACACAAGAGTAAACTTTCTCCTTTCTGTATTTCTTATCCCTAGTTAACATTTAACTTTCAGAAATTTAATCTTTTCTATTCCAAGACCAGACTGACACTGCCATATGTGAGGTAGTGTCCAAGGGAGAAAGAAACAAAGGTTCGATATGGATAGAATAACTGGATAGAATGGATATGGATAGAATAACTCACCTATAGAATAAATGGATAGAATAACTCACCTATATTGCAATGTATGTGTTTCTAATCCAGAAACCTGATGAGTTCAAAAAAAACCCCAAACTGTGTAAAATTCCACTATCCCCCAAGCTGTTCTCCTAGTTGTAAGACCAAAAATAATAAATGCAGCAACTGCTTTGCTGGAATTTCCTATTTAAAATAATGTGGTATGTATTAAATACAACTTCTCAGCTGCAAAGTATTCAGTGCTCTGAATGAACTGCAGTGATACCTTCAGGATTCTTGCAGAACTGTAATACCTATCTTGAAACAGTGTGTATGATTTAAATCCTTGCTCAAGCAAGGATTTAATAAAAATAGGTTTTTAGAGCTTTTTAGCCCCAACCAATGCCTCTTCTTGGTACCTTTTTATTTTTTAATTTTTATGCAAACTATTCAAGTTTCAGTATAACAGAGGTTTTGAAGGAATCAGTTCTGAAAATAGGACCTTATTTGTGATATGAAGTTTGGTCTTTACTTAGCTAGTTAGTCAAACTGCTGCTGATTCTGTTGCCTCAGTAAATTTTTCAGGGTTGGGCCAGTTGTTTAAGAGTTGCTTTATAAAAGGGCTAATTATGACCACTGAGCAGTGAGGGGTTTTTTAGTACTATGAAACATTTTTGAAGGTTATGTTAATCTAATTGGGGGATTTTTTTACAGCATTTGACAAGGAGTGTCTTAAAGTTGGTTTCTTGGGGTTTATAAAAATTCTTAAGAGCTGTGTCATCCTACTGTCTGTAAATGACTGACATTAAACTGACCTTTAAAAAGGAACAGAGAAAATAAAACTTGTATTTCAGCCAATTTTTTGTCTTTGCTTTTTGATTTTGGCAGGCATTATTTCTTCAAAACAAAACAGGTTAGTGTGCAGTAGAACTTCAAGTTTTTTTGGGCAAATAATAATTCTAAACTTAGAGTGTGATGTTCCTTGTTTGTGTATTCCATTTTAAAAGAAATCCTGTTCAGTGAATACAAAACCAGCATTAATCATTTGAACAAAATTTGACCAAATTGCAGCTAGAAAAGTAGATAGTAGCTCTCGATTTTACGTGTGAGAACTTGTGATTTTTTTTTCTAGTTTTAATTTTACCATTCAAGAAGAAGTAGTGGATTCATTTTTTCAGACTAAAATCTTGCAGAAGCAACTATCAAATAAAAGATTGCAGAGAACAAGAGAAGGGACAGGAACTGAAGAGTGGTGTTCAAGGAAATATTCTCAGACATTATTCACTTAGTTCTGCTATTTTCCATTGTAGGTTTTTATTTGCTAGATATTTTTCCATTACAGAAAATAGTCACTGCTTAAGAATTAAACTAATCCAATCAAAGTTATAAACTTGGCTGCTTTCCTTTTGGACTAAGGTGAACATTCAGATGAAGTCAATAGAAAACCTGGAGTAGTTCAAGTGGGAAAGGAGATACCAGTTTAATCCTTTATATTTCCAAATACTGAAAAGACACAATGTTTATCTTCTTAAAGAAGTTTCTAAACCATTTTAAAATTGTTTGTTTTTCTTTCTAGAAATAAAACCAATCCCCCGTCCCACCCAGTCCTGTCTGCCATATCAGTTCTTTTTTGCTACCATCTAGGAACTGCTGCTAAAGGCTCATTTCTAATCACAATACTGAGAATACCAAGGATTGTTCTCTTGTACCTCTATAATATCCTAAACCAAAAGGTAGGTATATACTTCTGAAACACTATTAAAATAGTAATTAAAAGGTGAGATTCATGAAAAAAAAATGAAGAATGTATTTCTTGCTTCAAAACGGATGATATTACATGGATTCTATATTTTATCCTGTTTTCTCCATTAAGGAAGCTTGTTTTTTATCTCAGCTCAGGTAAAAGTGCTTCCTTTTTTCTCTCAACTCAGGTATTTTTAAAAGCAGAAAATACCAATATTAAAACCCACCTTTGTTTAGAGTTAATATATAAAGGTTTTTATGAAGGATAAAGGGAAAAATAGGCAGAATGCTCTATTTAAAATTATATGCATCATAAGCTTTTAAAAAGCAAAAGTAAGAATATTATTGTTGAATATAAGATATTATAGAAAATATTTCATCTACCTTATAATATGTGAAAAAAGAATGATTCCTGATATATGGGTACCCAAACCACATATTTTTAAATACTTAAAACATATATCTGAACTGTTCTGAATGGTTTTTTGCCTTCTTTCTACCTTTCATACATCTCTATATCTATTATCTTCTGCTGGAAACATACTGCTGCAGTTTGTGCTGGCACTTTGGCAAGGAGAGAGGGCTGTCATGAGTGCACAGCTCTGATTTTAGGAGAAGATTTAGGCAGTTTTTAAATGTATGCCTTTCCCTCTAGGGTTTACCTTAGTTTTGAAGCATGTTATGTATAATTATGACAGGGAATTTACACTGACCATCCCTGGTACCTGTGAGGCATGTGTTGGGTGTAGGTCATGAGTGCTTAAATAAAAGCCTCTTAAAATAAGATGCTCAAAAGATGTATGTCTGGGTTTGCATTGGTTTTGTAAGAAAGTTTTGGGTATAAAACTTGGTGAGTTGTGTCAACTAAGAACTTTGTATAAAGGTGACAGGTGGAATGGCTTAGAATATCTTCTGCCTTTAGAGGAAGCAGGTTAAGTGGAGTTGCTGAGTACATGGTTTTGTAATCTGGATAGCTGTAGATTTAATTAGCAAAGAAAGATGATGTGTCTGCAGCAATGTGCTACAGGCTCCTTTAGGTCCAGTTCACAAGCATTCAGCTGAGGATGTGACATGACCCACAGCTGTAACTGCTGCTAAAGAGACTTAGAAAGTGCTCAGTCCAGCTCATGTCCACAGGCCACAGAAGGATCTCCCTCCAGAGTAACCTTACTCCATCCCATGGGAGAAAGGACATGCTGTGGCCTCTTTCCATTGAGGTCTTTTCCATAGAGGGCCAGAGTAGTGGTACTAAAGGATGGAGAAGTGATGCTGCAGTCTTGTAGAGCTCGCCCAGACTTTGCCACCCTTGCAAAAAATGCTGCTGTTCTCTGCAATCAGAGGAAAATTCAGGGGCTGCAAGCTTGCAGGTGAATTTACAGATGTTTTCTACACAGCAGCCTTCAAGCAGAACTGGAGAGGAGATTGAAGTCCCTTGCATCTAGGCTTTTAATAAACAGCACTTACTGAGACAATACAGTTTTAGTAAAATCATCTCTCCAGCACTACATGACCAAGGTGAAGTATTTCCCTGTCCAGAGTTTGCATGTACAGTCACCATTTGAAGGAGTTATTCCTGGAATATTTTAATGAACCTTTTTTGAAAAAAAATTGGAAGGTACATGGTTTCTTTATGAGCAACAGTAGCTGAGGGGACTTGAGTTTTCATATAGTGACTAGAAGATCTCTGCCTTCAAAGACAAAACAGAAACATTCTGACCTCTGGAAAAACAAGGTTAAGAAGACACAAGTATCCCTGAACTGAATTTCCTTTTTTTGAGAAAAACAGTTAAATTTGGAAGGCTACCATGGCTACCAAGATGTCTTTTTCTTGTCTTTCTTGGTAAATCTTAATGTGATGAACAGTTCTGAGCTCATGATGTGATGAGGGTGTGGAGACATGGAACAAACACTGAGCTTGACTGCTGTTTTTAATATGAAATTAAGATAGATCAATGATCTGTGAATAGTCTGTTCTAATACAATGTTTTTCTTCCTGAAAAATGAATGTATACTCTGAGTCAAAACACATACATATACATATAAGCCCTTCTGCCTATTCTTTTATTTTTGTTTATTTCAGAACTGTGGAAGTTTTTTGATAAACAAAAATTAACAATCTGTCAGTGTACTCCCTGGTCACTGCAGAGTACTGTAAGGGTTAGTGACTTGCCTGCCTGTTTTGCTCTACAAGCAGCTGTTAGCTCACAAAAGCTGCTTGCAGCACTTATTTTCTTTTCCCAGACAAGAATCTTCCATCCACAGGAAGAAAAAGAATGCACACGGTTCATCAGTCATTCATACCGAAGGGTCTGTATTAAGAACAATTCCTATAATCCTAATGGAAATATCTGCTGCATAAGGGAAAACTTTTTTAGAAGAGTCAGTCACCTGCAAAGCAAATTTTCTGTAAAATGGCAGTTTTGTTTGAGTCCAATTCTGTGTCCAGTAACCAATCATTTCATTATATTGCAGGAGAATGCATGTGCAAAGTGCCTGTTCAAGTGTTGTTTCTGCTGTTTTTGGTGCCAGGAAAGCTGCTTCAGATACTTTAACCAGGTATGATCTGTCACCTCTGTCACTTAGCCTAGTCTGGATGCTGTGTGAGTGCCAGCCCCTGAGCATGGCTAAAAAGCTACAGCTAGTGCATGCAGGCCAGAGGTTCCTGCTGGCCACCAAAACTAAACAAACAGAAAAGCCTGCAAGTGTAGATGGATCTTGTTGCAGAGAAACAGGGAATGGACAAACATGCAACATGCAAGATTTTAGAAAATTTGTTGATCAGCTTGGGGTAGCCCTTTCAGAGGGCCACTTGCTATTTCTGTAGGTAAAAAGATTTAACATTTTGTTGTGCTGTGCCAGCCAGATTACTGAAACACAGTGGGTCGAGGTGGAAGGAAGCAATGAAGATTTAAGCAACACACCTGTAGATGTGTTATTAAACCAGATACAGTGTTTTCCACCTGAAAGTCTTGAATAAAGAAACTTGAACTCCTGGCTGATTGCCATTATCAGTATATCTGGGTATATGATCCATGATGAAAAAGCCAGATTATATAGTATGTCTTTGTAAGACATATTTGTCTTGTTAACAGTCTTGTTTTAAAAGTATTTTTATTGGGAGTGGATGATTTCTGACATACAGCAGTTTTCAGATACTTGACTCCTATATTTTCCTTCCTGATCCTTTTCTCCAAAAGTGTTCCAGCTCCATAATTGTAAATAGTTATTTTTTTCTCTCTGTCAGTCCCCTTTTGTTATCTCTGGTGACTGTGATAATCTCAGTGTGAAAGGGAATCAGAAGTTCATGCTGATTCCTAACTCTCTGAGTTCTTTGTTCTCATTGCTGAGGGTAGTAGTGAAGTAAACAAGACAATTCTAATAGAGGGTCTGACTTCTCCTCTTCAGTAGGTAATAAATTAAGTTTCATCTTGGACAGCTATGAAGAGAAAGATTTTAATTTAGTTCAGCCTAGATTAAATACTTGTGCAGTGAAATCTCTGATGAATTTTCCAGACATATTTTTTTAGGTAGGTCTTATGGTCACTGACTTGGTGAGGAGTATCAGAGCTCATTTGACTCCAGGCTTTCCATTGTAGTCACCTTTTCCCCTTGGCTTGGCTTCCTGCCTTTCAAAAGAGATATCCAGCATCCCAGTGTTTACTTTCTCCAGCTGCTGTATGCTATGTGTTTGTTAAAAGAATTAATTACTGTAATGTTCTTCCTCTTGTTCCAGAGAGCTGTATTGTAGCTCTTGTGCCCTTTAAAGATTTTCCATTTCCTATCTATTGTAGGCAAATTTCTGGTTTTATATGAGTTGTGGTTTTTAGCGTAATGATCATAATACAGTGTTTGCTGTTAGGTAATTGTTTGTTTGAGTATCTTTTTGGCAAAGATTACAGCATGCCACGTGTTCCAAATCCAGGGCAATTTGGACAATAGTTAGAGAAGAAGAAAAGCAAGAACAGGCCACAAGATTTTAATAGAATTTTTATTGCTATGAAAGGTTAACATTGGTCTTAGGTTCCTGCATTTCATAGAGTAATTCATGTATCTAATTAGGTTTTTTCTTCCTCCCCTACTCCCCCCCAATGTATTCAAGCCTGTTTCTTAAAAAAATATACTTTGGCTAAGATTGAAAATCGTCATCTTAAATTTTGTAAAATCTGTGGCCAAATGGAAAAGGAAAAGAAAAGGGCAAAAGTCTGCAGTTTTAAGTAACTTTGAGATATTGCTTGATTAACAGAAGTAGTGAACTCTTCAAAGCTCTTATTGAGATCCATGAATGTTGCTGGGTTACAACCTTGAAATTTCCCATAGATGTTGAACATGGACTTGAGGGTAGGATTTGGGAGGTGTTAAAAAATTGCTTGTACCTATGTTTCCAACATTTTCAAAGTATTCTTTAGGTTCAAATTTTAGGTTTTGTGTGAGCTGAAATTACTGAAATGTGGAATAACTGTTGGTCCAAAGATCATTGTGTGCATTAACATTCCTTACTATATTTTTGCTTTTAATTCTAGTATTATGTCACTATAGTCATAAACATAGAATTATCTGAAACTTTAAAAAACCAACCCCAAACCAAACACACCTTCCCATCACTTCTGCACTATTTTCTTCAACCCTTTGTTATATTGCTTAGGTGATTTAAATGCTTTCTGTTTCTTCATTCACAAGTTTAATCAGGATTAAACAGAACCCCTTGTTTCCCCTCTGAGAAACTTGCAGATGAGAAACAGGTGCTGGAGAAAGTAACCCTGGTGATAGAGTGCAAAATTCTTCCCATGCCCTATCAACCAGGTACTCTGTTATGTTATCAAAGAGTGCTTTTCAGGCTGGGGGTACCATCTTTCAGGTGGGATTTAATAGTTGCATGCACCCGTGAAGTGACTCATTCTCTGCAGGCCAAAAAGTTACTCTGTCATCTTCCCATGATGACAGAGTGCTGTGCTAGACACTGACAATTGCCATGTTTCCAGTGGTGGTTGTTGGAGGAGGAGGAATGTAAACGCAGTGTCCTGTGCAGATTGCAATACAGATAATTGCATTCTGCCTTCCTAAATTTCTCTTGGATTTGCAACAGGATCCTGTGCTAAACAGTGGTGTAGTGTTGCTATGTGCTGTTAAACAGTTCACTCCTTAAGCTGTTCCATTTCAGTCATGGGCAAAGTGATTCATGTGTGTGTATAATCCATTAGTAACAATTGTAAAGCACTCTGGGTTCTGTGTGGCTGAAAAGTGCTTTGTGAGTATAAAGTCATTATCCTTACTTGACAGTTCTGTTTGCCAACACTTGTCAGAATTACCACAGATTTTTCATCTTCTGGCTCTGATGGTTTCAGTATGTTCCAGATAAACATATCCAATCATCTCAAGTAAAATCTAGGAGATTGAAATTTGTCTTCTGTAAAAAGAATATACTGTGGGTTTAAATGTGGTTTGGGAGCTACAAGGTCTGTCTCTCTCCTGCTTTCTTAAATTATAGGGGCAATCATAACTTTTGAAACATCAAAGTGCTCACTATTTTTTCCCTTTACAGCCTTGTTACGATGACTTTTTTAAACAATATAACTGTTTTGGGATAGTTTTGCTTTTCTGTGTCTGCTTTGGTTTCATCTGCAGCCAGTAGGTAAGCGACTGCTCCCAAGTGCAGCACGTGGATTTCTGAAGGAGTTGCTGAGCAGTGTGTGGTTTCTCTGTTTTCATCAGTGTCATTACTTGCAGTGTAGCCCTGCAGCAGCTGGTACTGAATTTGGCAGCACATTTGCTAGTACTGAGACCCTTCATGAGACTGAAAGCCAGCAACTGTCTAGTGTTATAAACCAGGAGCAAGTCTGTCTGATGGTTGTATATTCATGGCAGTTGGTAGTCTCTTAAACTTTGGATGGAAGCCTATCAGGAGGTTGCAGTTAAATGCCTTGTGGACAAGTCACCTAGATAAAACCAAAATTCATGCATGCTAATGTCAGCACAGTTTTCCTCTGCATGCCAAATACATCGTACCTCACCCCATCAAGTACTTCTTATTTCTCCCCAAAATAATACTGCATTTTAATGTTATTGGCAGCATTGCTTCTAGATGTTAAGCTAAATGTTCAATCCACTTGAAAATACAGTTGGATAAAACATTAATCTTAAGTTAAATCATCTTTTAAATATGTTTATTTTTCCTTTAGGGGCTTTATGTATGTGTTAAAAGGAAATAAAATTCCTAAAGTCTTTACTTGCTCTGTAGAATGAACCATGTAGGGGATAGAGATGAACAAGGGTCACTAATTCTTGCTTTGATACCTTTCTGCTCTCCTCTATCCCATTAATAAGAAAGAAAAGAAAAAAAGAGAGAAAACAAAAGGCAATGAAGCAAGTGACCAGTAATTAAGTACTTTTAAGTGGAGCAGTTTATCAACAAGTCTCTGGAAATGTTCAGTATGATTTTATTTCAGAAATCCCAAATGAGAACATTATCTCACTAAGTGCAGAAGCCACTGTAAGCAACTCTAGTAATGATGTTATCATGATGCAATGGGCAATTAAAGCAGGATCCTTGTGGTCCAACCCCTGTTGTTGAAATGGAACCCACGTGTAACAATGTGGTGCTGCAGGAAGACAACCAACTGCCCTCTGAGGAGAAAGTGGTATTGGTCCTACCTACCCACTGGATGACAGCCATGGAGGGAGCAGATGACACACAGAGTAGGAAGCAAGGAAAGTTGAAGGACAAGATTTTCTCCAGTAAGTCCAGACTGCAAATAGACGGTCGAATGGAAATAAATAAATGTTGTGCTCTTTGGACTGTTGGGGGAAATTCAGGAGGTTCTTGAAGGGTTTCTTACAGGGTAATTAGCCTAAAAATCAAAAATAACCATTTCTGTATTAGCTGTATGCTAGTTGAGTGGAAGTCGGGGAGGAGAATATCCTGTGTGTGTTTGTCAGCCACAGGACAATAGCCTTTAGTTGACAAGGCTGTAGAAAGGGCAGAGTCAGTCCTGGAAAGTATGAGATTAAATACTTGCACTGTAAAGAGGGAGATAAATGCCCTTGTACAAATTTCTAGTGAGGTGATCAGGCGTATTTATTCTGGGGGGAGGACTGGAATATCCTGTGAAAAATGAAGGGTAAGAACAAGCCCGTTAGCCATCTATGAGACAGAAGGGAGGGATAAGAGCCAAACAAGGACAGAAGAAAAATGAGTAGATGTAAACTGTTCATGTGTAAGTGTTGTCTGGAAGTTGGAAGAAGGTTCCTAATGACTAGACGGACAAATGTCTGGAATAGCTCCAAATTGTAAGGGCTGGGAGAGAGAGAAGTCCTAAGTGGTTTAAAGAGGGAGCTTTCCCCTTAAGAGAAGATTTGTATAATGTGCTAATCTGAAATAGCCAGTGACTGAAGTGGCTGAAAGTCCCTTCCAGTCTTACATGTCATCATCTCTTCAGTGGGGCCTCACAAGCCCATGTTGCTCTCGTTTCCCACCACTATCTGAGAGTCATGATACAACTTTCTCACCATGTCACTGACTGCTGCACAGCAGCCACAGAAATGTCATTGGCTCTTGCTACCACTGGTTTTGTTTTCTGAGGGATTTCAACTGGCAGCTGTGACGCTTGCAAGCTAGTACACTTAAAGTTCCAGTGTGAGCTGCACCATGCTACACTGGGTGTAACTAACCAGGGCAACCCCCAAGAGAGTTGGCAACAAGAAGATCAGGCTGAAAATACCAGCAGACCAGAAAAAAGCTGAACTGGGATGTGAGTCCAGCATGTCTCCTGCTTCTTTTTTTAAGAAGATTCTGTTGCTATGGCAATCCCCTCTTCCCCAAACTCATTTTAGGAAAACAAGCCTAGAATGGAGGACTGAATTCAGCTGTTACACAAAGTAGCAATTATTCTCAACAATTGGGGAACTTAAGGCCTGGATCTGAGCCACAGTGCCTTTCTCGTGAAACTAGCGGGTCAATTTTTCCAAGACCCTTGACATTCTGTGTTGTGAGGCACATAGGGATATATTCTTTTAATAGTTCTTTTAGCATACTGTGGTATTTGGAAATATGTAAACATTCACATTCCTTATTTATTCATCCTGACACTGAGAAATTAGTGTCTAGTTCCCAAGCCCCAAGCCAGAAGAGGCTTGTGTTCTTCAGAGGGGTGTCAATACAGGACCAACTTGCTGGTGCAAAGGTGAAGACTGTGCCCAGCCCACCATCTCCCATGCTTTCTGGTCTGCATTGTTAGGCTATCAATGCCATTATTACTCGCTTGTCACCATAGCAGAGACTGCCATTGTAAAACATTGATTCATTAAGCAAAGTTAAATAATAATAGCTATAATATATATAAGGGTCAGACTGAGCCTCTCTCTAGTTCAGTATTCCATCTCCAATGGTGGCTGTGAGTGAATTTTAAGGTTGAACAAGTGAATATTTCCCTGTCCCTGTGCTGTTTCTGAATCTGCTGCACTCTGAAGGGCAGCACAGCCCTCTGAGGTATCAGCCACTTCTCCCAGTTTTGTATCATCAGTCAATGTGCTGAGAAGTCACTCTGTCCCCTCATCCAAGTTACTGATGAATAAGTTGAACAAAACTGGGCCCAGTATAGAAGCTTGGAGACACCATTAGTGACAGGTCTCCAGCTAGACTCTGTGCCACACACAGCTCTCTGGGATCTGCTGCTCAGCCAGTTCTCAATCCACTTCACTGTCCACTTGTCCAACCCACACTTCTTTAGTTTTCCGATGAGGATGCTGTAGGACACCATGCCAAAAGCCTTGCTGAAGTCAAGGTGGACAATGTCCACTGCTCTTCCTTCATCCATCCAGACAGTTGTTTTATTGTAGAAGGTGATCAGGTTGGTCCAACATGACCTACCTTTAGTGAACCCAAACTGACTACTCCTGGTCACCTTCCTGTCTTCCATGTGGGCAGAGATGGCCTCCAGAATGAGGTGTTCCAGTACCTTTGCACGAACTGAGATGAGGCTGACTGGCCAGCAGTTCCCCAAATCTTCCTTCTTGTCCTTTTTGAAGATTGGGGTGACATTTTCCGTCTTCCAGTCCTCAGGCACCTCTCCTGATCTTGACTTTCCACAGATGATTGTGCGCAGCCTGGCTATGATGTCCACCAGCTCCCTCAGCACTCGTGGATGCATCCCATTGGCACTCAGGGACTTGTGGATGTCCAGATTAATTAGGTATTCTCTGACCAAGGGAAAATCTTTTTCCCTACCTTCATTTACCCTGATCTCCTCACCTCAGCACTCGTGGATGCATCCCATTGGCACTCAGGGACTTGTGGATGTCCAGATTAATTAGGTATTCTCTGACCAAGGGAAAATCTTTTTCCCTACCTTCATTTACCCTGATCTCCTCAGTCAGAGATTCCTGCAGGCTGATCTTATCCATGAAGACTGATGCAAAGATGACATTCAGTAACTCTGCGCTCTCTGCATCCTCTGTTATCAGGGTCCCCTCTCCACTAACCACTGGGCCCATGTTATCCTTTGTTTTCCTTTTGGTATTTATATATTTTTAAAAGCCCTATTTGTTGTCCTTGATATCCTAGGCTAGATTCAATTCTAGGTTGGCCTTGATCTTTCTCATCTCATATCTGCCTGCTCTGGCCACATCTCTCTATTCGCTCCAAGTGGCCTGACCCCTCCTGTGCATTTCTTGCTTTTGTTTCAGTAATAACAGGAGTTCTCAGTTTGTCCACAGAAGTTTCATGCACCCTTGGCCAAATTTCTTTCTCGTTGGGATGCATTGTTCCTGAGACTGGAGGAAGTGAGCCTTAAATAACAACCAACTGTCTTGGGCCTCTCTTCAATGCAGGGCCTACTCCTATGGGATTCATCCAAGAAGACCCCTAAATAGGTTAAAGTTAGCTTTCCGGAAGTTGACAGTTGTAGTTTTAGTTGCTGTCCTGCTACCTTTTTGTTTGATACTGGACTCTATAATCTCATGATTGCTACAGCCCAAGCTGCCCCCAACCTTCACATCATCAACAAGGCCTTCCTTGTTGGTTAGTATAAGGTAAAGTAACACATCATTTCTTGTAGGAACCTTCACTACTTGTGACAAAAATTATTGTCCGTGCTTTCCAGGAACCTCCTGGAATGTTTGTGCTCTGCTGTGTGGCTTTTCCAGCAGATGCGAAGGTAGTTGAAGTCCCCCACAAGAACCAGGGCCTGTGACTTGGAGACTGCTTCCAGCTGCCTGTAGGCATCCTCATCCACTTCCTCCTCTTGATCTGGTGGCCTGCAGTACACACCCACAGCAATATCACCCTTACTATTCCGCCCTTTTATCCTAACCCATAAGCTCTCAATTTGCTCATCACCCTCACCAAGGCAGAGCTCAATGCATTCTAGGTGCTGTGCCATATAGAGGGCAATTCCACCACCACATCTCCCTAGAGCTCGTGAATATTTAGCAGCTAAAGCATCCTTTTTCCAGCAGTTCACAGTTACAGATTTACAGTGAGAAGAAACAGCATCTGTTTTCAAATTTGGCTGCTGCTACTTCATACGGTCCTCCCCCTGCCTGGTCTTTGTTCTGGAAGCAACAGGGAGCCATCTAACCCTATCTACCCTCTCTGCATTGCTCATGAGTTTGTAGCCCTCTTACTGTATCTTCCCTCAGTCATCTCTTTTCCAGACAAAAGAGCCTGGCATTCCCCAGACAGAAGACATTCCATACCTTTTGAATCATTCCTGTTGCCCTTCTCTCAAACATTTTCAAATCTGCTAAAGCTTTTGTTCATGGGGAAAGAATACATTCTGTTGGAAAACACATTTAAATAGTCTGTTTCTAAATGATAGCAGATTCTTCACTGGCCATAGTCTACCATTGTAGCCTTTGCAACTATCTTTAATTTGAAAGGCATTGGATTGTTGCACACACCCTGCAATTGCAAAATTAATGGGATATCTAAGCTTTTTAGTCTGAAGTCCAAAATGATTTGCAAATATTGGTAATAGCTTGTGTGTGATAGGTGTTCTGTGGTGAGGATGAGAAATCATTTGAGCTCTGTGCAATGCTGAGTTTCATGGAAACATACATTTGCTTATGTGATAGATGTGTCTTTTGTTAGTGAGAATATGTCAATTTTCTATGTGGCTGGATGGGATCAGGGTGTGGGGTCTGTATGGGAAAATTGAGAGTTGGGAGGAAAGTGTTTGGAGACAGAGTCTAGGCTGAACAAGAAACCCTCCAAATATTTTTTTTTTACTCAGAAATGTATTTTGTGCTAAAAGGTAGAGATCACTTGGCTAAATCTTCAGCTCGTACTAGTAATGGTCTTGCTTCACCTATGTCTGACTAGTTTTGTAGCCTTCAGCAGTTCAGTAATTTCTGTCTTTCTCTTACTCCTTCTATGATATGGGATTATTACCTGACTGCCTTTCTTGGATATTGTGATTAGTTGATACTTACATGATTTGTTTAAATTGTAACTGTTAAAACTGCCATTTTTTATCAACTGGTTTGCAACATGACAAATCCCTGTGCAGGTAGTGTTCAGTCTCCAGCATTATTTTCAGTCTTTCCAAGGTAACTGTGCTGGTTAATAAATATCAGAAATGCTTTTCATTGCACATTCCTTGAATACCAAAGTGGCTACTTCAAGAGTGCAAACAAGTGGGTATTTATTTTAAGTTTGGTAACAATGTTTGTACAAGTGCACGTGCATTTTCAACATTCTTTTAGATTTTTAAACCAGCACATTTTTTTTGCAATTTATAATGAATACAGAATCTCTGTTAAATTTATTGGCAAAATTTACATTGACCTCACCAGATCAGGATCTGCTTTGTGAATTTAGTTCATAGGGGACAGAAACAAACTTAGGAAACATTTTTCCACTTTGTGTCCCAGTTCCCTGTCTGTTAATGGGAATGATGAACCAGACTTAACTCACAGCATGTTATAAAGATAAGTCTAACCATGTCTGAAATGTGCAGTGACAGTTACAGATGGAAGACAGAGGGAGTTTGCTGTGGGATCATCTACCCTATGCCTGTGTCCTGGGCCAGCAAGACTGGCACTGGCTGGTCTCAGCACACTGCCAGCTCTCCTGCTGCCTCATCCCAGGATGTTAGGGTGTGAGCACACTGCCAGGAAAGGAACAGCAGCAGGATTGATGAACGTTAGCACAGAAAGCATGTTTTCCTATTTAGGAATTAAGGGAACTTGCTTGTTTAAACAGATTTTTATATAGATTCTCTGTGTGTTTCTGCAGAGTTCACTGGAGTCTCTGATTTTTCTTAGAGTAGGCAATAAATCCATGGGTTTTGTTAATACTTTTTCCATCTATGGATGTAGTTGCTACTATGTAAGTACAGTATTTACAGAATGTTACTGGTGTTTTACATACTATCAGACAGAAAGATAAGTCTTTTTCATATAAAATAAATAGTATCTACAGTAAAGAGACAAAGAATCTTTGATTGCATTTATTTTCTTTCTTTCTCTGCAATATTTTAAGATAATGTCAATATAGCTTTGCTACATTACAGTATGTTACAGATATTACTCTGGGCTAAAACTGCATTCTGCAGAAATAAATTTTCTCTGCCTTCAGATAGCTGAAGCTATTTTATAATTTAAACTGTAAGTAAGAAAAACAGGGTTTTGAGCAGGAAATGCTTGCAGTAGGCCAGTATAATTCACTTTCAGCAAACCAGTTATGGGTTAGTTTTTTTTTCACTGCCAGGTGAAGCAGAAAGTAATGTAAGCACCAAGTACATGTTGGGGTGTGTAAATTCCTTCAGAACAGTAATCCCTTGCACACTGTGGTTCTTACTGACCATATCAGGTGTGAATAAAATTTTTGTGGCTTAATCTGCCTTCTAATATTTTGAGTAAAGGGAAACTACTTGTGAGAATTGCTGTTAAAGTCCAGCATATGTTTCAAGTGTTTTAAATGCTGCTTTTCTTAGTGGGTATTTTGGAAATACTTTCCAAACCTTGTTGAGGAGTTCCATAAGTGGAACATGTATGCCAATTTATGCACAAGTGTAAAAATAATACAGTCCAGGAAGGTAAATATTATATTCTTCCCACCTGTCCAGACAAGTTTCCATGAAGGGAAATCTTGTAAAATTCTCAGTAAATTGTAAAACTGGGAGTGCTCCTACTGTCTGTTGAAGTTTGGATTGGGGTGGGGCTTGTGACCTAACAGTCACTGGTCTAGTCCAGGTTCCCTCAGCTGTTCTTTTCCAGATATTTTCACAGTTGTTTTCAGCTTCCATGTAAAAGTTTAGCTTATGGCTGTAGCCATAAGCTACGTAAGCTTGAATTCAGTAGCATATAAATAGATTCTCTGAAAGAGCCATGTATAAAAGCTTTTTAATCATCAACTTTTAATGATATGGTAAATACACAACTCGATGGTTCCACTTACGTAGTTTGCCAGCAGGTTTGCAGATAGAGAGCACAGAAGTTTGCATAGTGTGACTCCATGTGTTTTGTGGTTATTGTGTCACATTAATTCACAAAAATTAGGGTGGAGAACTTCGATGTTTTAAAACAGATTGAATAAAGGTGGGTTCAGAAATTTACTTAGTTGCTACTGTAGCATTTGCTAATGGTGGAAATTATGTGGAAAAACTTTGAAGTTAGAAGCATAGTTATTATAGGAACTTAAAATAACATTTCCATATTATGCAAAATAACTCTATATTCGTAAGGTCAGTATTTCTAAATAGAGTTTAAGGCTTTTAATTTTGCTGAAGTAAAATCTAGATTATGAGTATTTCCTCTCTTGCTGCATTATTGTCTTCTCTCATTTCAGCATGCATACACAACTACAGCTATAAATGGGACAAATTTTTGTACCTCAGCAAAGGATGCTGTCTGTATTATAGCAAAGAATTCTGCTAAACTCACATCCATTAGCTGTTTTGGAGATTTTCTCCTATTTCTAGGAAAGGTAAGTGTAAGAAAAGTACTATTGTGTAAAAATGATGTGAAAAAATAGGGCTTGATTATCTTTTCATATACCTAAAGTAAATAAGGTTTATCTTCATTAAACTCACTTGTTAAATGCTAGAAATCGAGTTCAGGAGAGAAGAATGTTTGAGGAATTTAAAACTTTTATAATCTTTAGAGTTATTTAGTTGTATTACAGTAGTGTCCTTGGCACCACTCTTGCAGTTCCCATTGCAACAAGTCTTTGGTAAATACATAGCAGAAGATTGTCTCTGCCCTATGGAATCTACACATGGATTGAACACAAAGTGTGACAACTATACGATGCCTGAAGCTGCTTAGCTATCTCTCAGATGAGAGAGATATGCTGTTAAAATATTGGCTGTAATGTATTTGCCTCAAGGTTTCTGGGGTGATTTTTTGTTTCTTTTTTTTTTTTTAAGAAACATTTCTACATGACTAATGAGGCTGCACTTCTCTCTTGCTGCTCTTTACAGGTGTTTGTTGTGTGCTTCACTGTTTTTGGAGGATTGATGGCATTTAACTACCATCGGGAGTTGCAAGCTTGGGTAGTTCCTCTGTTGCTGGTTGGATTTTTTGCCTACCTGATGTCCCACAGCTTTCTGTCTGTGTTTGAAGTGACAGCAGATGCCATGTTCCTTTGCTTTGCTATTGATATGGAAACAAATGATGGAACTGCAGAGAAGCCATACTTCGTGGATCAGGAGCTGCTGGTAAAAACCAGTAATAACAGCAAAGATCATAGGATCATAGAATTTAAGGGTTGGAATGGACCTTACAGATAATCTAGCCCCAGCCCTCCCTGCCATGGGCAGGGACACCTCCTCACTAGATCGGGTCGCTCAAGGTTTCATCCAGCCTGGTCTTGAACACTAGATATTTGAGCTATTCTAAGCTTTTGAGCACTTTTTCTTTCCCCAAGACCTAGTAACTTGAACCCACAACCTGTGCTATTTCCTTTCCAACACCTTAGAACAGGATGGACTCAGGGATACAACTCGTATGTTAATTTATAAACTGAAGTAAGTGGCTCCCTCTGACTCCTGTGTGCTAGCTATGACCTGCTGCCTTATTTTAGATCGTACCATGTGAGTAGTGGCTGATTATTTAGGCCTTATTAAATATACCTTCAATATATTATTGGTAATTAAAAAATATAAATAAATAGATGAGCTAGCTGCAGAAATTGATCCATGGGGTACCCTAAGATTAATGTTTATATTTGTTGTGACTTACTGTACAGAGATGAGAAAAAGTAAACAAGGAGCTTCTTGTTGCCAGCAGTAGGTCAGTGATCCATTCCACATCCTGTGGTACTGTAATTCTGAACAAACTTCCTGTAAACCTAAGTTGCTCTGCTTCATACCTTTACAGATTCTTTTGCCAAAATACTGTCTTCTGTCTCTTGATTAAACTCCTCTACCTCTGGACTGATTGTTCTGTGTCTTTACCATCATAATTGCTGTGTTGTATTACCATCAGTACATAGCTAATAGTGGTGGAGAGCTGTGTCTTGAAGCATTCAAATATATATGTGCTATCCCTTTCTTATTAAGAGAATATCTGAAGATGCAGATATTTTTTTCCTTTCATGCTGTTTTTGCCAGTTCTGTCTTTTCCTTCATAAACCATGGAACAAAGAAAATTTTAGTGATTCATGAAAAACAAACTCAGCAGCCAGAGTAGCTCATATGACACGAATGTTCTGGATGGATTTCTTCAGGATAGTGTCAGAAGAACTGTTTTGGGTTTGGTTTTTTTTTAATGCTGTTAGATTGATTTGTTAGATTCTCTGTAATGTTCATAGAATTCTGTTGAAAACAAAAAAGCCAACAAAAAGGCAGCCTAAAGATAGGCTTAACCCTTTGTACAGAAGAAAGTAGATATATATTCTTTGGCTTTGGTTCAGAACAGTACTTAAGCACAAGCCCTGGATAGAAATATGTAACTGAATGGAAAAGTCTGAAGCCTTGACCTCTGTTCTTCCCCCTCTGTTTTGCCAAATGCTAAAACACTTCTTAAGCCAATTCTCCTCCATGAAAGAAACAGAGGCTTTCCTTTCTCTACTTCCAAACTTTGTGGTAGTTTCTCTTTAAGTCTGGTATTAATTCCTTGTAATTAGTCATGCCCTAGGGCTGTGGGTGAAGAGAGGATTTCCCACAGGGGTAAGGAGTCTTCCAAGCAGGACAGGCTGTGTAACCTTGTATGGAAAAACTGGGGGCAGCACATCCAAACTCCTCCTCATTACATGATCAACAGTAAGTTTGCTCACATAGTCAAGAATTTGGAGTTTCCCAACACATAAAGACATTTGACTTGTCTGTGTTACTGTCGGGTTACAAACATCCTGGGGGTGGAGGGGAGGCTCTGTGGCCTCAGGACAATGTGCAGCAGTGGGTGGAGAGCCAGGTGAGGGATTTCATACAGGCAGAGCCCTCATTCCTGTAGTAGGAGATGTAACAGAGATTCTTGCTTCATTGCATTCATCACTCTTGCTGCCTCTGCAGAGTCCCTCTTAGTATCACTCAGTGTCATCCAGCCAGGAGCCAGTTACAGTTTCTTAGTCCCAGGCTAATTATCTTCCTTTACCAGGTTTCTTTTTTTTATTTACATAATGGTTTGCTTTCCCAAATGATCTCACCCTGATTTTTGCTTGTAGACCTTTGTGAGTCAGAGTAACAAGTTAACAGAAGGGCGAAAACACAGAAGCACAAGACCTTTCCAGGATAATGAAGACGGGACAGAGCTCCAACCTATGGTGAGACAGGAGTGTGGGATATGCATTAATCTGCCAGCTAATGTGTTTGCCTTTATGTCCCAAGAAGAATGGATGTGGGTTGTCACGTGTCTTCAGATGTCTCACAGCAACCAACATGCTGCACCCAGTATCCTGTTTTTCCTTCTATCGCTTTCCCTCCTCAGGAAACTCTCTGCTGGAGCAAAATGGAGGGATCAAATATTGCTTCTCATCCTTCCTCTCATTCCCCATTGTGCCCAGCAGAGGAATAGAAAATTTGGAGAGTGGCAAAGGGATGGGAGATAAATGCTATTCAGATAGACTTTCACATGCCTGCTGTAGCAAAATCAGAAGAGTGATAGGCTGCTTAATTTCATGCCAGAATTGCTGAAGTTCCATAACTGTAAGATCAGAGCTTGGAGGCCTTCCCTCTCCACCCCCACCCTTTTGCTTTCTTTCTTTTGTGTCAGTGTATATTTTTATTTACTCTGTTTTATGCTGGGGTAACAAAGCTGAGGTGCCAGAAGGGAGTGTTTCCCCACACCCAGGCTTGGGAAAGTCCTGAGAGTAAACACTCACTAACTGACATCTGAAAATATATTGCAAATTGCCCAACCTGAGAAGCTGCCCCAACAAGTTCAGAATCAGGACTGATTTTCCTCCGGCACTGGGGCAGGGGCAGCAAGCTAGGGCTGCCAGGGAAAGATTCTGCACTAACAGCTCCTGTGGCACCTACACTTGCTGGACACGACTGTGAGTGTCTTCTGCTGTCACAACTACTTACATGAGTGTAACAGATGTTGGTGATGTTTCTTGATCTGCTTTTAAGAGGTACCAGGCTCTAGCAACTTAGGCAGTTTTGTGGGCATTCTGCTATAGGCAGAGCACTGCTCCAGTTTATTGCTACAGTGAGGGATAGTTGTACTTAATTTTTTCATTGCTTGGATCTGTTATTGCATTATTCAGTAATTTTTTTGCTGAGCACAGAAACCAGAGGGTGGGTGGGTGTTATTCCCTGCAAGAGGATTGTGGATTTGAGACACAAAAGAAACTTAATTGTTTTCCCAGTTTACTCTTATGACATTTAAATGTAGTAACAGAACTAGTGCTACACATTATTTGACTCCTTTTTTCTCTCTTTGTAGACTTGAATGTGAAGCACACCAGGAAGTATGAAGGCTGAGCAGCAATAGCAAAACCAGTCATAGAAGAAAATTAAAGGTTACCAGTACCCCAGGACAAAGCACTAGTTCTCTAAATCTCTGTCACACCTTCTGCACTGGTAAAATGACACACAATCTGTTTGTACAAATAAAGTATTTTGTGTGTCATCACATCTGATTTTTATTACTACTCTTGTTGTGATGGTCTAAAAGTTGTTAATAAACAAATTCCTTGTAAATTTCTATGTTGTCAGACTTAAAATTCTAAGTCAACAAGGTCATGGAGCTGTTCTTTTCAGCTTTTTGGTGTGTCCACTAACGGTATTTTTTCATGCTTCTCTGGGATTGCTGTGCCAGTCATCCCTGGATCAGTACATGTGGAGACACTGTGGGATGACTGTTTCCTGATTTATTCTGCATATCTGAACAGCTAACTAAGGAACAGACTGAGCTCATTGATGGAAATTATCCTCCATAGAAATTCTCTGTAGTCAAGCTAATTAGCAGTTATGAGGTAAGTGTCTTAATTATACTCTTTTGGGAAGGTTTTTTGCAAGTTAGTGTCATAAACTATCCACCAGCTTCTCTCCAAAGGGCAGATGTAGAATAGTTTTGTTTGGCTGGTTGGTTTGGGGTGTTTTTTTTGTAAATAAAAATAAACAACTACCTTCTTTCTGCAAATGAAAAGATGAAGCAGAAAAAAATATCTGTCTGTATTTAGAACTTCACAAAGAAGTAGAAGATGACAGAGGTAAAATAACAGGACAGAGGTGAGATAAAAGGATGTTATAAATACTATGTTACAGAAATGTTAGCTGTAACATGGGTGTGAAATGTATCATTGAGGAATGTACAACTGTCAAAGTTGCTCTGGTCAGAGAGGAACATGCTAAGTGTAGGCACTTCAAAAAACTAAGTAACAGTTTGTCAGCATTTTCTTGTGAGCAATTTTGAGGTTTATTTAAACTTTATACCTGGATCCTGGTTATAATATGCTTTGTGGGCTCCGCCTTGTTCTGAGTATGGAGTAGTTTCAGACTTTACTCAGGGGCACATTTTATTTTCTTTGTTCAAAAACTCCTTTAACATTGTTTAAGGAGAGGTTTGAAGTGGGAAGATGACTCAAACCAGATATTTCAGTAAAGTACTTATCAGTATAGGAAGTGAGACATCATTGCAGGTTAGTGACACAGGAGCTGCCTTAATGAGTAGATTGATAAACCCTTCATTAGTCACAGCTTGGAAATGCCATACAGAAAAGCTCATTGATGACCTGAATGAGAAACCTGTTTCAGCTGAGTGCTGTATCTGTTCTCCTGCTGTTGAAAGGAGACTAGTTATCTGCTAGGGGATGCTAATACTTGCTTTTTATTTGTCATTTAATTGCTTCTGGTGGTTGGCCCGTGGATGCTGTGGGGACTGCAAATCATGTTGAATAAGCAATAGCTCTCTAACCCTGAGAAAGTGTGCAGATACGGTACTTAGAGAGGGGCAGAACTTCTTCTGCCATAGCTCCCAGTAAGATTGCTTCCAAGTGGTAGTGTCTTCACTAAGTAAACATGGTGTTTACAAATTTACAAAGCAGAAGAGGTTTGCTTGGAAGTTAAAAAAATCAGTTCTTATTACACACTGGGTTTTTCTTCCTGTTTGTATTTGATACTCACACTGTATGTTTTGGCCTTTGACTCAAGAACTGATTGAAGAAAGGGAGGGAAATTTTTATAAAAGTATGTCCTTTTTTTCAGACAGTCCCTAGATGACCTCCAGTTTCCCTTCCAATCTCAGTGATTCTGTGATTCTGCTCATTGCAATTTTGCTGCAGTGTCATTGCCTTCACTGCAGCTCCAGAGTGGAGAAGGGACTTTAAGACACTTAGTGCAAATTTTGGGTTGACTTTTAAATAAGGTGCTGAAAAATGCCAGTTAAGCTGTGCTTCAGTGTGCTCCACTTAAGTAATGCTGTACTGCCTTCAGTCCAGAAATGACAACCCTGAGAATATGTTTTCAGAGCCATATATATTTTTACATTAGACTTCAGAATATATAGCTTTTCATTAAATTTGTACACAAAGCATAGCTTTATAGCTTTTGGGTACAACACAGGACCTCTCAATCTTATCTACATTCCACTAGCAATTGTGTCAACAACTTCCAGCTGTAGCATTCCCGTGTGGCAGGAGTCCTCAGCTGAGTTAAGAAGGATAAGGCAATCTTGCAGAAGCTGATGCTATTTAGTGCTCGTTTCTCATTGCTGTCTTCCCTGCAGGATAGTGTAGCCAGGCAGCTATAAAGTACGTTGTATGTAGGCACAGCTCCTGGGAATAGTTAGTGCTAGTTCTGATGGTGGTCTAAGTCTCTTCCAAAAGATTTGACATCTGCCCTGCAAAGCAGCCCAGTACTGTGTGGACTCTTCTTTCCTGCAGCTATGGAAGATTAGATTCAGCAGAATTAAAGGTACTTTTATAACTATATTCCCTAAAATTGGGAGGTGGGGACGATTGGTGTCTGTTTACCAGGAAATGGCAAAGTATTGCAGCCTACTGTTTTAAGCAAGGCAGCTTGAATTTGGTCTTGCTTGGTGTCTACTTCAAACTCTCAATTCAGTTATGATTCCACTGGATACCTCTGTGGATGAAAGAAAACAGGTATACTGAGAACAGGTCTTGTGTTGTTTTATTTCTCCTGTTCAAGTATGTAATAAAGGTGTGCAAGCAGTTTAAAGCCTGAGTTTTGGATTAAGACAGAGCAGGAGGAAGGGTGTGGTCAGGATTTCAAAGAGACCCTGCTTTCACTGAAACTATAAGAACAACAAAGCATTTGCTGTTGATAAAACTGCTTTTTAGCTTTCAGTACAACAGTTCTAAATACTATTGTTTTGAAGGGTAAGAAATAGTATCATTCAGGAAGAGCAGGTCTTAACAGATGTCTTGCCAATAATTCTCTTGCCTCAGATGCAGGGCTTGGACCAGTGACCTCTCAAGATCCTTTCTAATTTAAATTCTGTGAAATAAATAAGCTTAAGACTTACACAACAAATAGGTCAGTTGAAAGTCAGGTCACCACCTCACACTCAAAGATGATAGAAACTAATGGAGCAAACAAAAACAATTTCTAGTCTTGAGAGAAGAATCCATCACAAGTCTAAAACTTGCAAGTATAGAACATTTTATATGTGAATGCAGTGAGTTTAAACTGCAGTAAAAACATTTAAGATACCATTTATTTTTTTACAAAAGCTAGAATCTGCAACATTGATACATGCTCTTTCTTCTCCTGTTGAAAATAGCCCAGGTGAATTAGTACAGCCTGGCTGCACCCCATGGTGAGGAAGAAAGCATCCTCCATTTAGGAATAAGCCTCCTCCATCGGTAACTAAATAACTAGGACTGCAGATCAGCAGGCACAAAGACTGGGTGTCTCTTTACTCTTAAGCAAGGGTATTTTTTTCTCCAAGTGATGGTATGAAGGCTATAGGCCGGAGCAGAGGCAGTGATAAATACATGCAGATCCTCGTTTGCCTTGAGAAAATGGCAGGGATTTAAGGAACAGCTAAGGATCTCTGGTCATAACCTCACAGTTAGGAAGAGGGGAAGTGAACTCAGCTGTGAAGGAGCTACATTCCTTTCCTGTTACGTCAGTGTCACTCATTCCCGGGAGATTTCTACAGGGCTGTTAGATTAAATCCCATGGAAAAGAATGAACCTGAACTGCAACCAGACAGGAGTTCTACAATACCCTTAACGCAGGCAAAGGTGATGCTGATTTGGGAATAATTCTTGGGACATCTAATCTTTGAGAATGGTAGTGAAACAAATGAGACAAGATCTTCTACATACCTTTAAGAAAAAAATATTTATTTATAAAAATACACTGGGATCAGTTTGAGAAGTGTGGCAATAAATACAGTTCAAGGAAGAAAAAGCATTTCTACATGGATATATTATGGCACAATAAAAGGTAAATGCACCATCGATCATGGGACTTCTGTTGGCTCAAGACTTTGTACAAGCTCCCTTTTTAGTAAGACAACTATTTCTAAGTTTGGTCAGTGTTGATAATGGAATGAATACACAATCACAAATGCACACTTATGTCTAATGCAGGACTTACCATTAGCAAACAATACCTTAGAAACATAGTAATGATATTTAAATCACTAATGGGATAGCTTAAATTTAATTGGCAAAGACCACATGTAACTTTAAGCATGAAATTCTTTTATCTCCTCTGGAAAACAGAAAAGCTGTAAATATGTAAAATGAAGGCTTAACTCGGTATGCAAATACCTACTTAAGTAGAGATTGTGAGAATGCATAGCTCCTTATTAGACAACCTGGCTGTACGAGAGCACTGCCCCTTTCACAGTATTCCTTTTACTTCATATGCAGTTATTGTTTATGCTGTAGACTACAACTGTTACAGCACTAAAGGCAACTAGACAGGGAAAGGGCAGAGAAAGGAAAAAGGAATGTATGTAAGGCAGTATTTCTTTAGGTACATTAAGCGTACTGTGTAGGAAAGACAGGTAACAATTCCACAAGGCTAGTTTCGTTCTTACTGAATAAAATAATGGACTAATACTGAACTCTTGATGCAAAGCTAATAATCAATGCCCTGGTCACTGTACTGACCATGGTAATCTCTTTGATAGTCATCTTGGTACTCTCCGTGATAGTCATCTGGGTATTCTGCCTGATAATCACTATCGCTGATTTCGGACCCGTTAGTTCCTGTTCCTTGGCTGCCGTTATGAATGACAGGTTCTGTTGGTGCAGCACAGTACTTGGGGTCATACACTTGCCGTCCAAGCCCATACACACTCATTCCCTTCTGTGAAGCTACTTTGTTGGTACCCATTTGTAACGAAATAGTTGAGTTATCCACAGGTTGTAATATGTGCTTCTGGTCGTAGATGTCTCTCCTGGTACCTGGTGCCAGCATACCAGCCTAGTGAAACAGGATTGTAGAGGTTCAGTGAGAAGGTCAAGAGCTGTGATTACTAGATTTGTGATTTCAACTAGCACACCTTACTGAAAGTGCTAGAAAGCAGGAATTAAAATATAACAAAACAGCAGCATGTCTTCACTAATTAAGCCACAGACGGAAGTTATTGCAAAAAGGTCTAATTTATGTTCCACTTTGGAAAGAATATACTAAGTACTTGGACTAAGGTAGTACCAGGAAGCAATTTCTTTTTTGCCTCTGTCTAGTTAGTACTTGAAATGAAGTGACTGTTTTCTTCTGGTATAACGTAGCCAGATGGAAATGGTAGAAGCACCAGATCATTTTTATGACTTAAGACATTCAGCACAGAATACACTGGTTAATGATAAGAAATTCAAGTTCTTCAATTATTGCATAAAAGCACAGCTGAACTGTACCCATTCACTGCTGCCTGTTAGACTTCACTACTGTGCATCATTCAGACTCTCCTATCTAACCTGGCTCTCCCAGGCTGAGAGCTGTATCCACTCTGCAAGTGTCACCCACAGTGCTGCTTACCTGACTGGCTCCTTTGTTAGTGCCCATCTGTAGGCTAATTGTCGTCTGGTCAAATGGCTTATCAGTTTGCATTTTTGGATCATAGAGGTGTCTTCTAGTTCCATAAGCAGTCATGCCTGCCTGACTGGCACACTTGTTGGTGCCCATCTTTATTGGGGGAAGGAAGAGGTGGACAGAAAAAGTGATTTTTATTCGTACGTTAAGCATAGTCTAAGGAAACAAATATGATTGGTAACTGTGATGGCTGACAAAAAAATAGTAGTTTCAGTGCATGCTTTCCTCATGTAGCTTGACCAAAATTAAAGCAATTGCCATCCTAAGGCATTTCAGTGACTGGCATTTGCCCAACTGCATTGCAACTGGAATGATGTATGCCTCAAAATGTAGTAACTGTTACCTTGGACAGTAATGATTCATTGATATTGCCACATTTATTCTCTACCACAGGAATTTTAAGATTTCATTCTGGTTTTCATAACTACTAAGGAAAGTGGAGAGAAAAAGTTTCTACCATACAAGGAGCTTTAGCTACCCAAAGACTTCCACTTTAAAACTACTTTAGAGGACAGAGATGACGCTGCTAATATTAGCTGTTCCTTTCTTCCTTATCACTCTCATAGCAGATTTAAAACAAACAAACCAACCTTCCAGGCAGTCACTTGAGCTTATAAAGCCAATCAGCAGCTTACAAGAATTAAACCTCATTCCTCCTTCCATGATAAGAATATATTGTCATTCTGCAGCTGGTTTTGCATAAACAATGCATCAGTTAATCAAAACAAGAAAGTTGTTCTCAAATGTAACAAATTAACTGCAAACTTGAATTTCATACTTACCTGCAGGCCAATTACACTTTGACCAGCTTTTAGTTTTCCTGCATCAAAACTTCGTGCTTGTTTCTCTGCATATTTGACACCAATATCAATTGTCGTATGAAAACCTTTAGTTTTTGCCTATTTAAGGAGAGGGAAAACAGAGTATTCAGTGTTTGTATTTTCTGCTGCTGTAACACTGGCTCTAAGGCCCTGACCCTGGGCTCTCAAATGATGCTGCAAGCAGGTCTGTCTCTATGAGAGACTGTGTGTCAGGGGTGAGGAAACTAACAGTTCCCCATGCCATTTGAAGGTGGCACTCCAAAGCTACTGGAGCCAGAAGGATATTCTGAAAGGATTAGTATTCTCCTGTGAGCCTCCCCTGTTCTCTGTATGCACACACCCCCACAGCAAGGCCCTTTGCAGTCAGGAACCCTCACTCTGAACTCCAAGCCTTCTCTGGGTATGTGGTAGCCCACAGCTCTCTGAGGTGCAAGCTCTGCAGTATCTCAGACTCTCAGTGCTATCTATCCTCTCCTGACAGGCTGTTTTCTGCATTTACATGGGTGCTAAAGGTGCATCTGGACTGGCATATGGATTTATGCCAACTCCAGTGTTGACAAATACTTACCAGACCTGCTAGTGCCACTAGCGTAGTCTGTACTTGAGTCATATTTCCATTTTCAAAAAGATCATTTGCTTCAAAAATATCATGTGGCTTCATGCCGTAGACTTGGATGGCTTTGATAAAATTCCCAATGTTCTCCAGCTAAAGAGAAACAAAAAAGCCATTTTCTACTCAGTATTTCAAATCAGAAACTAAGTAATTTTAATGCTTTCTGATGTTGGTTGGTTTGTTTGCTTGTTTTACACAAGTTCTTTGCCTTGTACAAACTAGAAAAAAACAGCTGTCAAGGTTAAGAGTGGGAAGTCTGGGATTACTTTTTGTTAGTTTTAATACCGATTCCAAAAATTAGACTAAGGGTTTATCCAGCCTAGCATCTCTCCATCAGTGACCATCATACACTTTGTTAGTGTGGGCTTTGATAAGAAAACTTGTCTCAACTGTGTCCCCCTTCCAAGAAAAATTCTAATCTAAAACCTGCCTCAAACTGGAAAATTCAACATAGTGTCCATGCTATTTGATTTCACCAACTGATAATTTTGAATAAAATAAAAACATAACTATGAATAGTAAACATTTACCTTGGATTGAAGGCAATATCTTGCTCACCTCCTGGGACAAATTCAGCTAAGCTTTGGGGTTTATTAGCAATTTTTAGCACTCTGTGCTGTAGAAATTGGAAAGCAATATGGAATACAAGGAGTAAGGACTGAATCTCCTCTTCCCTTCTGAAGCCTTAAGAGGTTTTAAAACTTTTTTAAAAAAAATAAAAATCCTCCACCACATTTAGAAGTGTTCAATGCCAAGAAAACTGAGAGACTGGCATAGCAGTATTAAGCTAGACCAGCACCAACAAAGGCAGTCAAGTCTAGGCAGCAACCCTTCCAATGCTTGTTCTAAGTACATGTTGCTTTGATAGTCCCTTGTGGGAGGGAAATGCTAGATAAAGCACTTGTAAGAAATTAAATCTGGATATACTGAAATAAAATACACACTGTGCTTTGACCCCTATTGTTTCCCAAGTTCTGTTACACAACCATTTCTTCTGAGGCTGCTCAGGACCTTTCCCTCCCCATCCTCTTCAGATGCCTTCTCAGGAAGACACTTCATGCAGGGATAGCCAAGTATAGGCAAGCTGTTGACCTAACACCCTGCAGCACTGCCTGGATGGAAAACAGTTGTGATTTAGTAAAAAATAAACAGCTTTTTTAACTTGGAGAAGGCCTTGCTATAGAGCTCTAAGTTCTTCTTCCATCTGACACTTCACCTAACAGCTAAAGCACTGCTGTTAAATCTGTGTACTCAACCACCTCTGATGAGTCACCTCAGATGTAGCTGCTCTCTGTGAAATGCTGTTCATGTATGAAGTATCCTTGACTGCTGGGTATGCATCATATGCTAACTTGGTGCTACCAAGATTTAAGATGTACCATAATCACCATAAATTTGTTAATACAGAACAAAAACATTGTTTGGGGGTTGAAGGGGTTAGAGGGGTAGTTCTGGAGGATTTTTTTTGTTTTACCTGGTGCCAATTTAGTTTTGATTGATTAATTTTCTTCACTGATCCTGGCTGCAGTTTATTTATAAGCCTGGGGAGGTGAAAAAAAGGGAAATGCTTAAACAATAAATCTCATCCTTATACCATCTGTGCAGGCATTATATATTTTCACTCATGCTTTATTAGTTGCACTAGTTTCATCAAAATGCTTAATTTTTTGGTTTATACAGAGTACCTAACTCTGGTCTAAGTCTAACAGCTGTAAGAATATTTGTGTGCCATTTGATTACTATAGAGATTAGATTCGCCATTAAATTTAGAAACACTTAGAAATCTTTGCTGAAATATAAATGAGATTTAAGTTTTCCTTTTTTCCCATACTTTCAAAGAAGTTGTGTCCCACCCTTCAGTCAGCTATCTTTGACTGTTACTGTTGATGTGTTTTGAAGGGGCATCTTCAGAAAGTCCCTTCTTAGTTTCTCAAAAGCAGAAAACTCCTAAAAATAATGTTACTTAATAAATGCTTACTCGCATAAGATTATGCCATCTTTTAATCCCAGTTGAAAGTTTGCACCAATACTCAGCCCTGTAACCTCTTCTATCCAGTTACGCAGATCTTCTTCTATCTGGGGGTCATATTTCAGGGCAATCTGTAACACAAGCAGTTATAAAGTTACTTCAGGAGAGAGATCTCCATCTCTTTCCCACCCCAAATCCATTTCATAGTATAACAGTTATCCAGTAACTTTATTGCTTGATTTTTAAACTATATTTTATACACCAAAGTAGAGACCTAAGTTCTTTATCCCTTTAACTACAATGTTCATGGCTTTACTAAAGTTCTGTTTGCAAAAAGCACTTTGAAGCACATACCCTTTTTGCTAATGTGAGAATTGCTGGAGCTCTGAACAATCTTTTGAGAGCTGCAGAGAAGTGATGACTGTTTTGAAAAAAATATTCGACCCAAGTTGTACTTTGGCAGGAAGTAAGAAAGTGAAATAGTGTGTTATGAACACAAGAGTTCTGAATTGCTATGCCATCTCTGCTACTGCTCAGATGTAGATTTCTACATGGGAGATTTTATATAATAGATTTGAACTTATTCAGCTGAATATTATGGTGAGTTTGCTTTTATAGCTAGTTTATGATCAATGGTCATGACCTAGTAAATTTTCTCCTTGTTGCTACAACATTGAGTTATCTTGCTTGGGATTCTGAGAGTTCTGTCTTTTTTAACCTTAACCTTTAGTATGCATGCTATTTTTCTTTTCTTTGACCTTGCTGGAAAACTCTGATGGAATAAACTGTGATCTCATGTTTTAATTGCAAAGATAGAAAACCTGCAATAGTCTTTGAAGTTAAAGGCATTGAGCAGAGGCCCAGAGTTGTTAGCAAGGCAACTTAAAAACTCCTTTTCCAGATGTTCAGACTTCACTACTCTGTGTCAGTTTATGCTTCAGTCACTAGAAATCAATCCATGTGAAAGGAATGCTTACAGCCAGCTAACTTCAGCAATGCTAGCAGCCAACAGCATCTGTGTTTCTCCACTCTGCCCTTTGTTCCCCTCCCCTGAACAAACTAAAAAGCAGCTCAAACTTCCTTCAGCCTAAACCTGTCACCTTTGCAATAATTTTCAATATTGGTTCATTGGACAAAAGGGATTATATCACTAAAAGCACTAACAAAACAAGTTATCTGAGCACAGGATTGTGTGGGATAAATAACCTCCACTAGTGTGGAGGTTGGCAACACTTCCACCTTCATTAGCTGTCCCACATGGGTCAGTGAGCAAGGTGGGGAGCGAGGGAGCTACCGTGAGAAACCTGACAGGCCAGCACAGAATGTACTTGCAGTATTTCTAACTCTTGGAAAATCAGCTCAGCTCCACTAGTTGCTTACAAATCCCTAAGAAACTCATGTAAAGCTATTCACATCCAGATCGAAATGTACATTTCAGACTTTGTACATAGAACCTTCAGCCTCCAGCCCAGGAAGGCCAGCTATTAGCAGCTGTATTTATACTGCAGGAGATTTTAATTCCAACCTATCTGAATTACTTGGATAGAGGCAATTTCTACATTTTGGCTAGCATTAGTAATCCTTGAGTCCAAAATGACCAAAGTAAAAGTTACAGTACTCTGTTCTCTATTTTTCTTCTAAGGGGAATGGAAAATTCCTGTATCTCTGGCTTTACTTCAAAAACTTAGTCTGAGTAATACTTATTTTCCTTAGACTATTTGTAATAGTAGTGCTATGGTGCCTTAGTTACAGATCAGGATAATGAACTAACTCATTCCTGTACTCAGATCTTAAGGTGTAAACATATTCTGCAGTATTCTGTACAAGATGACAAGTACATCATTGTTTAATCCAAAGCTGGTCTAAAATACTCAAGACGTCCCTTTTCTTCTTGAAGGAAGAAAGCAAGAAAGCTCAAGTTGTACTGCATAGAGTGAGGAAAATGTCAAGACTACTTTTACTCACACATTTTGGATCTCAGATAGCTAAGATGAGAAGCAGACTAGAAAAGCTAACTGAAGTTCACAGCTTCATAGAGGACATCTCTTTTGTGTCTTGGGTGACAGATAGTCAGTCCCCTTGCCCCTCCCTTAAGTTCAGCACTGGAAGCAGCACAACCACATTCTTCATTTATAGTGATGGTAATAATAGCAAAGGGTGGGCAATGTCTTGAAAATGGTGTATGAAGAAGTCATCTATCATCTTCTTTCTAACCTGGTGATTAGCTTAAAAATTAATTTTCATGGGTATTTTTATTTCCTGTGGAAGTGTATGTGATCACAGCCTTAATTTGCCTCCCCAGTAACATTTGCCAGAACTCAACTAGCTTGTTCAAACTTATAGAAGCAGTCTTGGACAGAACTAAGTCAGCTTAGTTTTTGCGTGAAAGTAAATATCTGTGCAAAGGAGAAAGATCCCAAAACATCCCCAAAAGACTGAAACATAGCACTGTATTTTTCTTACACATTAGAAAACCTCCTGAGATCTTGCAAAAGTGATCTCACCTACAAAACCTTAGGTTACGTGTACAGGCAAGACATACAGCCTAGAATATATTTCTGTACCCCAGTTCAAAATAAACTGTGGAAACTTGTGGAAAGGCCAGAATGCTCCAGTAAGAAGAGAGCAGACAATTTGGGCTGATCATTTGTATGCTGACAGTTCATACTGTGATATAACCACCATTCCAGCATGCATATAGATACAAAGAGGCGGTTGAGCTAATCTCTTCCACAATTCTTCAGTGAGATTATGCTTTCCAAAAATTAAGGCAGTTTCAGTGTAACTTAAAGACAGAGTTAAGTCATAGCTTAGCCATCCTGCAGCTGAAATTTTCTGGAATTGAAGTAGAATTACGTTTTTACAACTTAATTTATTTTTAAATGCTGGTAATCACTTCTTTTTTTTCTAAAAGAAAAAAGGAAATTAAGTCTGTGCTCATGCCACCAAGAGACACGTTTTCAAAGACTAATCTTCCTCCCTATATTAAAAAAAATGTAATTATGGAAGCCAGGAAGAGTGAGAACCCTAAAGACTTCTGCAAGTGTGGCTATTTTAATCTTTCTTGGCAAGCATATAAAAGAAAAAAAATGGTAAAAATTTCCCTTATTTAATACTAAGTGCATTCCATATGTGAGATTACAACTGAACTGAATATTACATTGCTGACCCCAGTGCTTGGAATTTTATCACTTCTCCTGAAAAGTATTTACTTTATGTTGGAGTATTTTACCATGTGTTCAAATCTTGAGTTTTTAAAGAGGTTTTTAAATTGTCTTGTGGTATCACTACAGTGGTTATCTAAAGATAGGAAGTGAAAAATGCTTATACACACGAGGAGACTTGTCTTACGAGATGAAAAGTATTACCATTAAATCTGCTAGGTTTTGGAATTGTCTTTACCTACTGTACTATTTGACTTCAATATGGTAACATTTTTGTTTCCATTTTTGAGCTGGTGGGAAACTAGGTTACAAAAAATAAAAATTGGTGCTAGTTTCTTCGCCCATTATATTCAATCTACCAGAAAGGATAGAGATGTGGAAGCTTTAGAACCAGGTTTTAAACATGTGACAAGAAGGGGTTAAACAGGGAGAGTGACAGGTCAGGCACTACCAGAAGCAAAGCATTATTATGCTTACTCTGAATTCTTAGCTCTTCTCCTCCCAATGGCACAACCAGAAGTTATGTAACACTAAGTTAGTGAATATTTCATATTTTCCACATGTGTATATCAGAGTTGTTCCAGGTTTCCTTTGATTGCTATCTATGAGGAGAAGCTGGAAGCTTTGATATAAATGTGAAAAAATGATGTCTTTTTCCATTACTACTAATCAATGTGCCAACATTTGGTCCTTTTTAAATACTGAACTTTCATAGAAGATACTTAAATCTTACAAGTCTACAGCAAAAGAAAATATTGTCTACTGAAGCAGTTTCATTCAAAGTACCATCAGTGCTGTGAAAAGAAGCTACAGTTTCTGAATACTGTAGAAATGACTCAACTGTAGCAATGGATATAAAGATTTTATAGCAGTTTAAAGTAAGCTAGCAGGAAGCAGCTGTTTATTTCTCTACTTTCTTCTAACAAATATTGAAAGATATATAAAGCTGGGAATGCTACCCTTTGTTGATGCTTCAGAGATACACATTTAATAGTTAGAAATATCTTTGAAAGGAAACTAAAGTTTATACAAGTAGTGAAAATTAAAGGTGATCCAAGGGTGTGGAGGAAAAGGCTAGGAGTTACTTGCCTATTACAAGCCAATATACATACAGGTATGCCAATGTATGCCTCAGGCTAGAATCCTTGGGTTAAACTTGATTCCTTTGGCAACTTCACATCCAATTCTCATACCTAGTTCTTTTCAGGTAGGACTTTCCTGTTTGGAACCTCTTATAGTGTAAAAACCCTCCCTCCATCTGTAGTACAAGAACAGCAATCATCACTGTTTTTATCAAGTGTATGAATTCCTGGAAACAAGTGAAGTTATGTTGGCCAGCTTTAATGATCTGTGTCCCTTGAAGTTACTCAGTGTGCCTGTAGCATGTTAAGTTTGAGTGATGATGTTAACCAGTATTTCACACCATAACAGATATCATATGGACTTTCAATTGTCCTTTTATACTAATCTTTTCCAAATTACACAGTACACACTGTACACTAAGGGCTACGTGTATGCCAGATCTCCAGTTTAAGAGTTCAGCTGTCTATTGCTGTGACTCTGGAAAAATACTGTAACAGTATCTCAAGACAGACTTTAAGCACACTGTGCTGCTTTTTACACTGGGATTAACAAACAGCAAACGTAGCAAGTTAAAAAGCAGGTATAAAAGAAAACATCCCAGTTACACATCGTGTCATAACAGCTTGCACTTCTTAGTCCTGATGAAATTTTTTACTAAAGCTTCAGGTTTCCTACCCCCACAGCAGGAGCCAGAGGTTTAACATGCAGCATTAAATTTGAAGTACTAGTAGGCATTTGAAGAAACTGCTCTCTAGTAATAAATTTTAACAATAAACGCGTGTGCTTATCAAAGTACATTAACAACTCTGTCATAGGAACTGCATTTGTCAACAAAACCTAAGTTTTATATACATATAAAAGTACAGCAAAGTAGGTTGTATGTTGTGGTTTTCCAAGGTAAATAAAGTACAGGGCCATGTACAGCAAGAGCAATAACCAGGACATTACTCCAAGGTAGTAACGGAGGAGGTTACACACATACTTTCTCACCAAAGTGAACAGAAAAATACATAAAGTCCTAAGTTTTGGATATTAATATTCTTCATATGGAGAAATTTGGCATGGCCCATATTCTTGCTTAAAGTGACAAAAATAACTAACTTTTCAATTAAAAAAATAAAAGATTGAGTAGATAAAGCTTACTGAATTTCCAATAAGTATAGGATATTCATCTTGTATGAATTTAATACATGTCTAGCCAGGAGTTTTAACATTAATTTTACTTTTACGTGTGTAGATCATAAACTACAGAAAGCAAATAAAGATAAGAAATGGAAAAGTCCAGGTTTTAAGACCTACGGTTGTACAGTTTAAATTTTAAGCAGCAATCTGTTCCTACATCAACTTTTCAGCCTTTATTAATTCGGAACTATCCGAGTGAAACTGAATTGCTATGGTTTCAGTGGTGCCTACAAACATCCTTTGCATTGAAATATATGTACTACCATCAGGAGCAATTTGTCTTGCTAGGCCAAAGATACCAATGCTGATACTTCTTTATCGTTTGCTTGGCACTAGTTTGCGATGAGCTCTTTCTCCTCTCCCTTTTAAGGCTTTATTATGGTATGGGGAAAGATGAAAGTATAATTACCTCCTGGTATCAAGGCAGATGATCTTGGAAGCCCTTACTGCTCCAAAGTGGGAGTGAGGCAGACCACAGCCAGCCCCAAATTATTCTCCAAAATTCCTCTTCATCATCTGCTGTTCCAGCACACCGTTTGAAATCTCACATCTAAACTTTACACAGCAAAACATCTGGGACAAGAGAAGTGTTAAGATCTTACTGGCTATGTGAATGACCAAGAAAAAGGCACACACCAGTAGGTTCTTCTCACAAGCAGGGAGAGGGATTTTCTAAATATTTTTTAAATTAAGTGACTGCGTTAAAACTTTCTGGTTAAAATCCTATGGTGTAAATAGACTACTGTACATATCTAATCTTCAGCTTCAGAGGTGACAGGGAGTGGCAAGGACATCACTGGTTATTTTGTCCTAGAATAAATAAATAGCATACCCTGTATGTCGAGACAGAAAACCTAAGACAGTGGGAAAATACAAGAGGGAGTGACAGGGTACCAAGGTGATTGTCAAGTGGACCTTTTTGCCATTTGATCTACCAACCCAATGACCTTTCATCATAAGGACAAATTAAAATTCCTCATTAATTTCATGTATGTTGACCTGGACTGCATGCAAAAGCCAATGTCAGAGAAGGCATATTTGTGCACAAGAAACCCAAAGGTAAAGGGAATGTGAAAGTCCAGATGAAAACCAAAGGGGGAAATACTTCAAAAACTGAAAGCCACCATTCAGTATGTCTTGGTCTAACATGCAGAGAACACTCTGTGTTAACATCAATATTGAAAGATCTCATTATATCCCACTATGCTACTTAGCACAAAAATTTTACAGCTGTATCCATTTTGCTTAATATTCAACAGTACTTCTTTGTTATGTGTAGCATAACTGATACCTTCCCAACATCTGTTCTCTCTGTAAATCAAAAATTAGGCTACCATCTTTAAAGGGGGAATAGATGAGCATTAATCCAAATCTTAATCCAATCTTCCCATAGGCACCAGTTTAAACTCTGAAGTAAGAATAAGCCATGCCTCAAAGTTTCCAAGTCATCTTGCAAGTATAGATAGATACCTGTAGTCATGCGTAGTGTTTGTTGCCTGATCAGTAGACTGGAAGAACTAAGTGTTCTACTCCCTGGCTGTCCAGTAGGACTTTGTTACAGCTTGCAAACTATTCAAGAAGCAAATGCTACCAGCTCTTCTCCCAGAGTGCACTAACAATTTGGACATATTCTTGCCCTTGGACTGAATGCTGATTCCCTCATGTTCTCAGCAGCTGTGCTGCAATGCTCTCACCCATTCAAATCTGCTCTCACAGTTTTTCTTGCACTTCTTGTTCTTACCATTTCTTGTCATAGTCACAGTTTTCTGGCTTGTAACTCCAATTCTCTGTAGTCATCAGCTTCCATTGTCAAAAGTAGCACCTTCTGGTCACACCACCATACATTATACTTCTTGGTATCGAGTTCCTTTGCACTATGCATTTAGTCTGTATATTGTTGAACTGTTTACCCAACTGTTTCTTCTCAGCTAAGATACTGCTGATCCAATCTGATGCACAAAAGCCTGTTATTCCCTGGTGGGAACAGAATTCTCCTTGCTTTGAAACCCGTCCCTAGTATGACTGATATGACACAGCAAATCTGGGCAGGCTCTGACATCACTAGCAGTGATGTCTTCTGAAACAATATGCTGAGCACGGAAAATACTGGTAACCTGCTGTACTGACAGATCTCAGTGATGCCTAGTTAATCTTGTTTTGTGTGGGGTGGGAGGAAAAAAAATCTTATGGAACAATCTGGTGCATAAACAGAAAAACAATTCCAAAACATCTGAAAAAGAGTTTAGTTTTTCCAGTAGTAACCCAGGAAGCATCTCCTGGGACAACTTCTACTGTAACTCTGGTGGAACAGTAGTTCTCAAAGCCTAGATGGATCCTGAAAACAGAAACAGTAGCATCAATGCTCACTCTGTCTTTCTCAGAGTACTTTTCTAGTCTACAACTACTACAGAAATTCAGGAAATTATATATTTTTTCAAGTTTACTTATTTTTATCCCTAACAGAACAGCTGTTAAAATATGTCACTTTATAAGTAAACTGTTTTGTGACTCTGTAGTCCTTCCCCAAGGCCCAACTGTGTTGACAAGTCTTCCAAATTCACCTTCCAAATAGGACCACAAAATCTGATTACTTCAGTCTGAGTTGCTTTCCACACCTTGTTTCTTCTCTTCACACCCTCTTCACTTACCAGAACCAGAGGAATTATGTTTTACAGCAGCAAGCAGCTAATTAGTAACTTAAACATACCTCTCAAAAAAGTTGGCTAAAGAAAGCTGAAGTCTGTCACTGCAAATGTTGCTAAGGTACTTAAAATGCACATTTCTTTTGCCTCTCAGCCCTTTTTCCAATAGTAAACCTTGAGTAAAGCTCTTATCATTTCTCTTTTGCCCCCACTCAGTAAGCTCAGACACTTGACCACTTGCTGCCAGCTGTGATCCCAGGCAGAAGCTTGACTGGAAAATGAACCAGATGACATGGCAGGTCCCAAGGTAATAGATATTTCCCAGTTAATGTAACTCAGTATTTCCCACAGACTGTGCTGATATTGCTCGGTCGCTGGTCAGCCAGCATCAACTTAATTCCATAAACTTACATTAGCTACACAGGCTAACTGAGGTGCCTGTGATAAGTATTCATACAGAGAATACAAATTTCTCTCATTCTTACCACCATTTCATTGTTGCACATAATGATCCAATCTGGGGTTTTTTTGTAATTTATGTGCAAGACAAGATTTCTTGAGAAGTTTCTTAGCTGCTTCTAGATAACAAAGTCTGCCTAGATCTCTTTCATAAAGGTAGTAGATCAGAATCTTTCAGTTCACACACAGCATGCTTTTCTGGTTGAGGTGATTTTCCCCATAGCCAGTTTTCTTAGCAGAAGCACAAGAAATGCAGATTTCACACCCTACACTCTGGAAGATTTTGCCTATCAGCTGCTTCTTACTATTGTTTTGCTTTACTGCCACCAAAACTATTGGAAGAATGAACTCGGCACAAAGAATGAAAGATAATAAATAATCTGCTGCTACTGCTCCCTGTCCTCCACCTCATCCCCTCCCTTCCCAGGTTTATCTCTGACCAGTTCAATGTTCAGTAGGTGATGCACAATGTTGATTATAATCCAGGAAACATCCAATAGTATTTTGGATATGGCCACCCAGGCAAGTTGTGCTTTAACCACATAAAAAGTGTTATAAGAATATGATGTACAATTAATGTGATGTTAAAGAAAAAAAAAGTGATGACCATAAGGATGTTAGAACATGTTTAATTAAATCTCTAATAATAGCCATCTCTAAAGGCCTACCAGTTAACTTCAGGAGATTACTGAAGAAAGTCTAAGAAAAGCAAGACAGAGTGACAGAATCCATGACTAGATGAACTTTTATCTAAGCTTTTCATTTCATGTAAATGTAGTTTTAGTTACGTACAAATCAAGCCACAAGCCTGCTGCACCGAAGTTTATGAGTACAAAAGAAAGTATTACTGTGAAAGCAGGAAAGACAGCCAAACTCCCAAGTAAGAGGGTCTGATTCCACACCCTGTAGAGACTTCCAAGCCAACATTTTTCAGCAATTAAGCATGAGCAGAAAGAACAGCTGGCACTGCTGGGTGTGGGTAGGGGATGCATGTACACACTGCATCCAAAACTCAGGATGCCACAAGGTAGGTTCTGGTCTCATTATGCTGCATACCTGAATTCACAGCAGGTTTGAAATACCCATGCAGCAGGATGTGTGGGCAATGCTGCACTGACTGTGACTGCAAGAGGTTCCAATCCTCAATTATTTAAGGTTCCATTATTATTGTGAAGAACAAATTGCTCAAGTGCCCTGACTGAACCCGTTATTAGATATGTTTTGTTCCAATTCTTTTCCATTCATTCAAAGACCAGTGCTTTATCTCTGATATTTAATCTCACAGCTTTTTTGTTAATTTTATAATCTAAACCTGCAAGAATCTTTCAAATAGGAGTCACTTTCCATATCACAAAAATTTTCATCCCATAATTAATTAATGATAAAGGCTGCTATCAAGACAGACCATAGTAAAAAGGCATTAGTCTTTATTTTCTTGGAAAGTTACTTGTACTCTTTACTTGTATGGGGCATGATTAATACAATGATGTCAGCAAGGTATGGAACAGCTTCTTGCAAAATCAAGCAAAAATCTTGACATCTGCCCGATCTACATATGCTTCATTGACTTAACATGGTACTGACTTTCAGGTACGATATATAATGCAAGTTCAAACTGATCACCTGTAGTGTTATGAAGTTACCAAGGCAGTGGCACCTCAGGTTGGTCAGGCAGTGGGAATTTCAACAGGAGCTGCAGTACAGGTCCTGCTCCAACACATCCTTCTGCTTGATGTATTCTGCTCATGCTCAACTCAGAAGGGAAGTGTTCTGATGGAGTCCATGCTAGCAGTGAGGTAGGAGCTACCTTTCACCATGAATATTTAAATATAAGCAAATCCCTTCCCAAATGCATGTGTATGTTATGCCATACCTTTTCCTGTGAAGGCTTCTAGGGACTGAAGCTGATTAGGGACAATAGAAAAATGCTCTTCAATTAAATGATTCTTACTCAAGCAAAACCAGAAAGACTAAGGTAATGCTCTCTGGCTATAAATAAGAGGCTGTAGGAGTGGAAATATCAACAGTAAAGCAATATAACAGGAGAGCTTTCTTAAAGCAAAGTAAAGTTTATATAGTAGTAACACCCAGTTTTATTTATCCTGGGAAGAGCCATGGTCCAAACATGCGAAGCAAGGCAGGAAGATTTGTTTAGAATTTGTCTCTAAATCAGCCACCTTGGATTTGCCATAGATCAGATTCCACCTTCATGTAAGAGCATTTCAGAACAGCAAGGAAGTGCAGAAATACTTTTTTGTTCAAATCTAGGAAAATACTTGGTGTTCAGGTCCTGCAGGGTGTATGCACAAGCCACGTGCAGTTTCACTTCACTATACCTCTTAAGGATTACTCTGTAACCAAAAGGACATCTGCCTGAATGAAGTCCTCACAAAAAAATCCTGTGTTGACCCAGAAGACAGGGTCATGTTGAAAGGGAAGCAGCAAAGGCACTGAGTGGTAAAAGTCCAGTTTCCAGGAGTGAGCAAGTATCAGTGACCCGAGCAAGTTCAGACTTCCAAGGCTTAAAGTGTTCTTGGCCCAGCTGCTGGGACCGGGCAAGGCAGTTGGTGAGAGTCCAACCAGGGCACTAGACCATGGCTGTGAAAGCAGCTCACTGTAATGGTCTTCTCTTACTGCCAGCTCCTCCAGTGTGACCCAATGTCTTTGTAATTTATACATCCAGAATAGTATCTGCTTCGAGTAAGAGACGGTTTTATAAACAACAAGAAGTTTAATTATGTCTCCCCTCCAAATATCTACTAAACTCTGCACTGGCTTAAGGAGGAAGGGAGGAAAAGAGAGAGAGAAGAAAGAGAGAAAAAGAGAGAAAGGGTTGATTCCTATCTGTTTTTGAGGGATTTTAAACAAAAAAATGCCCCAAATATAGAACCACCCACCTGAAGAAAGTTAAAACTGTTTTTGCAAAAACACTGTAATTCAACCCCACTAAATAGAAGCAACAACATAAGTTACTATGAGTCATTACTGCAAAACCAAAAGTATTTTTCAAATGAGAGCATTTGCTGCTGAATATAGCTATACAAGTTAACAGTTGTTTAGGATCAGATACTTACAAAAAGCATTTTTAAGCAAAAGAGTCCCTCTTAAAGAAAAAAGGATTTTCACATGATCTCACTTAGAAAAAATCTGTTTCAAATTGCCCTACGTGTCTTGGCCTCAAGCCCATTTTTACTGAAGGCCTTTCCTGTACAGTTCCATAGGGGATGGGAATCTCTACCAAGTTTGCCTTAAAAGGACGTGTCAGACGCCCAGTGTATATGGTGTTATGCAGCTACAGAAGCTAACAACTCTGAGTACAAAGAAGTTTCTATCCTTTATTCTCCAAGGCAAATTATAAACTATTTGAAGGCAAGAAAAAACCTCCAAATTAATGTTCTGTCAAAAAAAAGACAAGGTGAGACAAAAATCACTGATGTGCTGTTGTACCAAAAGAATGCATCCATCTATCCATCTCTTTTAAGAGCATTGACTCAGTAACAGCACTATAATAACTATTTTTCTCTAAATTTTAAACTAACTCTGAAACCACACAAAGAGCACATTCATTGTAAATTTTAAACAAGCAAGCATTACTGTAATGCAAATTACACTTTTTATTTTCCAAGACTGCTAATCCAATCTAATTGTCATGACTGTCAAACTGTATTTGCTTTCTTCAGAGGTGTTCTAGCCAAAGGAGGAATACTGTGAGTTTACATGCAAAGGATGCAAGACTCAATACTTATCTCATACTCTTAAAAATTAACCTTAGGAAGTTTTATGATTTTTCTATTGCTGGTAAAAGTTTTACTAAAAGTTTATTAATCCACCAGAAACAAGGTCACTATAATACATTTTATACAGTCACAGAAAGTGCTTTGAATTTAAAAGTGCAGATACAGTGTGCTTCCTAAGCACATTTACATAATAGTTTTCAGCAAACCTGTGCTGTCCTCATGTACACACGGGAGCTGACCAGCCTAGTGCTCCACCTCTGCTTTGATGCTCATAAGGCAACAGTACCTAATCCTGACTATGCCATTCATCACCTTCCTCCCAGAAAAAAAGGTGTAAGCTGAGAGACAGACCTGGAAATGACATCCCTCACTCAGGGCTTATCACAGGGCAGCGATACGTGCCCTGCAGTTCGAGCATGGCTGTGCACTGTTCCAAGAGACAGCTCTGAGACACGTGGGGACTCCAAAAGACAACTCTCACCTTTGCAATAATGTGTCAAAACTTACCGGGGATTTAAACCATTGGGAAAAAGAAACTAACACCTTTGTCAGTGGTTTACTACAACAACTGCCAGATGTCACTGGGGCAGCCACTTTGACTGGTCTGTTTCATCTCACCTTCTCAGGGACTACTGGCCAGTGAAACTGAGTAGAGGGTATGTCTACCTGGGGGGTGTGCAAGGACTCCCAAAGGCAAACCTCAATGTTTGTGAGCTTGGGTTAAGTGTACAGAACAGGCAATGCTTGGCTACAAACACAGAAGGCTTTAGACTGGTGACAGGGGTTCTAACATCCAAGCTGCTAGCAAAAGAAATGTTTCCATGACAAATTACTTGCTTCTGCTTATCATAAAAAGATGTATCATCGCTATGAAATGTCAACCCAATGCTACATAGGTTTCATCACCATCAGTCTGCACCTATTAGTAGGGCTACTTATTACTGCTGTAGTATTAATACTTCTATTGACGTAGACACATAATTGGAAATCTATATCTGATCATGCCTAGGAGAACAGACCTGTCCTGAGATAGGAACAGTGAAAGAGGAAAATGGATTAGACACTTCAAGATAAAGCAGACACACCGAGATAGATAGTAAAGGATGAGGATGAGTGGAAACACTGCAGTTAAGACTCTCCACTGCTGGAATATATTGCTCCTTTAACAACAGTAACAAAATACATCTAACCAAAACTGTAGGTATTGATTAGAGCCACTGCATTAACACCAAGTCTCAGTCAATATGAGAAATCTTCACACATGGGATCTTACAGTAGGAAGATACAAATTAGTAAGTTACTACAGCTTAACAAAGCCAGTGTTTCCCTGGGTTTCTGAAGTTGCTGCAAAATTTCTACCAACAGGCTAAATTCATGTTTCAGCTATTGAGGTGGCAAACGTGTTCTCAGAAGTGCAAGAAACTTCTGCCCAGAAAAGGAATGCTGTGTGATCTGGAAGTGGAGGGAAGCATACAGCAGGACTGTATTCTAGTAAGTGTTGTTGAACCCAAGTTACTGAAATTTAGTGTTGTCAGTCAAGCTAACACTACGAATTGGAAAGAAACACAAAAGACAAAGTTATGAAGTTCATTTGAACTACAGATCTGTTACCAAAGCCTGGATCCAGCTGAGGAAAACGAAAAATCACAGTTCTTTGGAAAAAATACTGAAATTGGACATAGAAAGAAAAGTTTTAGTGCTTTTCACAGTAAAATTGATACTTAGCTAGGAAATGTTGACTTCAAGAGCTACGATCAACTATCAGAAACCATGAATTAATTGGAGTAAACTGAAGTTTAATGCTTGCTCTTATAGATCCTTCTGCCATTTCCTCCAAAGTCTCGGTATATATTTCTATCATAATATTTCTGACAGCACCAAAATATTAGATTTTTTATTTATTCTCCATTCAACAAAATGAAGATTTGCATAATGGAAATGGTCATGCAGGCTGAATGGGAATGCAGAGATCCTACACTGTCAGTTATGATGACAGGAGATATCGACCTCTGCTCTCAGAGCTTAAGTTTTCATTGCCTCTATCCAATACAGACTTAATTTTCATTACATCATTTCAGACAACATAATAGAAATGCACTTTATCAACAGAAACATTCTTACCTAAGGTTCATAAAATTCAATGAGCAAACCTAAAGGTTTGTTAAAGCAAAATAGTCTAAAAGTACAGAAGGGTAAAACAAATATATAGTAGAAACAGTTTCATTTTAAGATGGAAAAGAGTATTACTACTGCTTTGAAAGGAGGGGTGAGAAAGAGGAAGGAGAGGGCCTAACAGTTCAACTACAAGCAGCCAAAACATAGCTCACTATTAAATCACTAATTAAAAATCAGAAAGTTAATGGCTTGAATCTGGTTCCCAGATAAAAATATTCATTAAAAAAGTAATTTCTGGACAAAGCAATTAAATCTGTTTATTTGGCCTGTAGCAAGTGAAATACGGGACAAAAATTTTCTCCTCAGCAGTTTCAGGAGGAACACAATAATCCTAGGACTGGTTAGCATTATTCACCACAGACTTCAATTCTTTTTCATTAATCCATATTTGCCTTTGAGAAGGAAAGCAGGAAGTACTCCTGCCTTCCTGCACACTTGCAAAATAGGAGATATTTTGTTTACATGCTTCATTTGTCTAAGAGCCTTCAGTTTAAAAAGTGTTTTCCTTCCTTTTCCATCTCGCTAGTGCTTGACCTTTCAGGGTGGCAGCTGCAGGGACAGAATAACTCACCTCAGTTACTCTGCTGTCTTAAAAACGTTTGGAAGATGGTACTGACCAGTGACAGCTTCCTGACACAGGGATGGCTTGGAAGGAGGATCAGGGACACGGAATAGCCAAATGCTATGCAAAGTTTAACTCTCCATAGACACCACGTTTCTGTGTATCCTTACTTTCTCATGAAGGTGAAATTGGCAGTGTATCAAACATCAGAGGAGTGAAAAGATAAATGCCTGCCTGATACAAATACCATTTCCATGGGAAGGGTGGAGTCCCTAGGAAGCAGCTGAATGAACTGGAACCTCTCCTTCTCCTGCCCAGCGTTCCTGTTTGCTCCACACCTTATGCAGCAAGACAATGGAGCATAAATCAGAGACAAATATAAAGACTAGTTTGTAGCTTTATCTAATTGCATCAACAACTCATGCTATGCTAACCTCATGTACTGCAGAAACTCTCCCATTGCTCAAGAACAAAATTATTTCTTGCCTGCAGAAGAAACCATCCATTTCGATCAGCTTAAAGGGCCCTTCACTGAATAGTTGTTTTGGATCAAGTATCTTCTGTGATCTCAAGTAAACAGGGAATTAGCTTCAAAGGGATAACACTAGTTTGACTACCTACACGTTTCTCATGCAGACTTGTTTGCTTATACCTGGGAACCAGTACACAAATTCCATGCTTTCTTTGTAGGAATGAGGAAAAGAGATCCATAACAGAGACCAGACACCATATTGGTGTGAACCAAGGTAAGGAGCAAAGCAAGGAGTAGGTAGAGCCTCAAAAGGACAAAAAGAAAAATAAAGAAAAAAGCCATAAATACCCAAATAAACAAACATTTTTAAGCTTAGAGACTGAACCTTCAATAAAATTCTTAAAAAGCATCAGGATGTTATATTAGTCTATTCAAACACCATAGCAAGCAAAAGGTGTCTCTGAACACTAATACAATATCAAATGAGAAAATAAAGAATAAAAACCAAAACCAAGGTATTTTTTATCCAGCACAGCTGGACCCTCAAGAAGCAGAGCTATGAACATGCCTCTTTTCTGGAGAAAACCATTACTTGGGGACTAGCATAAGGGTATCTAACATTAACTACCATTCAAGCAGGGAGGTACTACAGCTACTTACAAGCTTTACACCAACACCATATTAGAAAACCCCATAACACAATAGTTTGCACATAGCCAATGTTTTAGAAAGTGTGATTAAGATCAGTAGCAAAAAACAATCCTCCAAGAGCTGGAAACTAGATGTTGTTCTTCAAATCTTGATGAGACAGAAGGATCTGGAAAAATGAATTTCTGATCTTTACAAAGGCATTATTTGCTGATCCTCTAGAATTATACAGAGAAACAGACACACATCTAACCCATAGACCCATGCAAGATACTACATAGGAGGTGCATAATGTATCTGTATATAGCATCACTGCTTTGTAATTTGATCTCTTACAGTAAGAGCAACATTCTAAAAGTTCAAAGCTCTGAATCTTCTGGAGTTTTTGTTGTTCATTGGGGTTTTTTCTGCTTGCTTGTTTTTTTGGAAGGAGATGAGTTCATTTGTCTTTGGCGCACTTTAATTATTTTCTGTATTTTCTGCTGCACTGACATTTCCAAGGGCTGCAGCAGAAGCCTGCAAACAAGTAAACTAAAGCTGACCCAAAACGTCCATCCCTCTGCAATATTTGCACTGAAGAAAGCAGAGAAGGGGAGTGAAACACTCAGCAAGATGAAGCAGAAGGAAGGCCCTTTGCTTAAAGGCGTGAAATACACCAGCTTCAAACCCCATGTTAATGCACAGGCTTGGAACAGTTCTGCTCAGGAGGCCCTAAGGAAGCTGATGACAATAAGAAACTGAAAGAAAGAACAAAGAACTTCTTCCCATCTTATCCCCATAGAGGGATCACTGCTAAGCCTACATGATTCTGTCAATATTTTTTAAAGTAGAAAAGTATTTACTTTCTTCCTAATTCACATGCAATAATACACAACATGTGTTTGAGGTCGGGGTTTTTTTAGATTGTAACGGTGTAGATAAATCACTAAGTTTAGATGCTGGAAGCAACTGCTCTGGAAGACATTTGGTTACATGATGTCATCAAACTTTGCAGCAGAACCCACAACCATCCTGAGAAAGCCAAGAAAGAACAGGAAAAAAAAACAACAAACAAAACCCAACTTTATTTTGTAAAGCATAAATTACAATGTTTAAAGTTAACTACTTTCCTCCCTCCTCCCCTTCCTACTCAGCTACAAGTAAAACAGGATTTGGAGATTTGCTGAAGCCTGAAATCAGATGCATGTGAAACAACCAGTTATTAAACACCACGTTTGGAATTTAGGTCTGTGAATAAAGACACTGAGCACCAACTCATCCCCGCTTGTTCAGCAGCGTCAGTTTTATTGCAAAGGCTTTTCCTCTCATCAGGCAATGGTTCGCTGCAAGGTAACAGTCAGTGTAACAGGCCAACGTTAGGCGCCTTTTGTTCCTCAGTACAGGAGAAAGCCCCCAGCCCAGCCGGAGCGTCTCGGCCGCTGTCAGCGCTCAGTTCCAAAGCTCCGCGCCCGTCGCCGCGGGATCTCTCCGCGGGCAGAGCTCTCCGCAGGGCGCGGAGCTCCGGGAGGGCCGAGCCGGGCGGCG
>NW_008652201.1:0-766 GCF_000695815.1 Acanthisitta chloris | reverse complement strand
TTTTATTTGGTGTTTTTCAGCCAGGTCAGTTCTAATGCTTCCTGCAGTATCTTTCTCATGAGATAGCATGACAGAAATCCTATCTTTAGACTTTATTTCATTTTCTGGCAATAATATGCATACTTTGAATAGCCCCCATAACTAGAAAGCTTATCTGCACGTGTAGCTTGTGTTTCTACCATTCTGCCACTGTGTCCTGTAGCTCCTTAGAGTGAAGGAGGCTCACAGAGGCTGTGTCAGGGTATGAATTCCGAGTGGCATATGCAGCTCTACACATATGATGTCATATTATAGACAGTTCCAGTGTCAGGTATTCACAGAGTTAGCTTAATACCAGCATCTTCAAATAAAAATATCAATTTTCACTAACAGTATGGAAATCTGAACACTTACTGTCTGTCAGTCCATGAGCAGATCTGGCAGCCTGGAACTGGGCTCAGCTCTCCTGCACACTCCTGTATGGACCAGTGGTTCTCCACAGCATTGGAATGCTCAGGGTGTGGTGAGGACCTCACTTGTGGTCCTACTGCTGCCCAAGGACCAGCTCATTTGATTCTTCCTCTACTCTTGCCTCCATGGATCTTTCTTCAACAAATCTGACAACTTTGTGTCCCTTAGGCTTTCCATAATGTGGAATCTGTCCTACTTTTCCATAGCATGTGCCTGTTGGCAGTGGCAGCCTCCTATGATGGTAGAGTTGCTATTTCTTCCTCTGTAACCACTATAAGTAAAAAGAATAATTTTCATGAAGTAGTGGCAGCATCTG
>NW_008652200.1:33855-34419 GCF_000695815.1 Acanthisitta chloris | reverse complement strand
ATCCTTTAGACATAAACCATTGACAGAATCTGGCCCTAAGATCGGATCCACCTGCACATAGATTCCTCTCTGAGAAGGAGTTTAGAAAGCAAAGGGGTCCTTTTTGCACCTCATGACTCAAAGGGAGAGCTTCTCTAACAAATTTTGAAGTTCCCACTCAGTCCACAATAGCAGGCTGTGAATCTGAGCCAGGCTGTTGACACTTGCATGCACTTGCTACTTATGGACCTCCATCTTGTTCAGCCAGAAAGAGGAGCAGTTTGAGACTGTTGCTGTCTATGCCCCCATGAGTGCTCTGAGTACGTCTGTCTGCATTCTATGTGACCAGCTGTGTACATCTATATGTGTAGTATAATATATTTTTTGTTTGCATGTGGCTTCTGGGAACTCATCTTCAGGTTTTCTACTGGTTGGGCTTGGGTACTTGCAATGGGATCATCCTGGCTTGTTGGATCTGACATGAAACAATTTTTCAAATATCCAATCTGATTATAAATTAGGTACTGAATCAAGTGTTTTGTAGGTTATAGAGGTTAAGTCGGTGAGTCCGTTTTAAGTTTTCTA
>NW_008652200.1:33187-33543 GCF_000695815.1 Acanthisitta chloris | reverse complement strand
CCCCTTTTTTACCTGCTGGATTCCCAGAGGACAAGAGGCTGCTGCTGAATCCTTCGGGAGAGGATCGGATCTGCGGGAGCACTGCTCCGACAGACTCATCACTCCAGGAGGACTGCAGCCACCATTCAATCGGACTACTATCAACACCCTGACTGACAGGGTGTCGGGTTACTTGCTGACTGTCAGTGGTTTCTTTCTTTCGGGTTGTTAATTTGTACTGTTATATTTGTTGTTGTTTTGTTTGTGTTTCATATTAAATTGTACTCAGAGTCTCTCACCAGTTTGCTTTCATACCAGCACAAAGAGAAATACTGAATCCAGAACCTTTTCTTCATTCCTCTCTTCCATACATAATT